>NW_024885344.1:6112931-6176305 GCF_019232065.1 Centrocercus urophasianus
TTTTCTCTTATAAGAAAGGAGGAAGATCGTGCAGTTTGCATTGCCTCCTGCAGCCACATTTTTCAAACCTGAGTGTCCAAAGACAAAGCTGCTAAATCTGCATTAGCTGCACAAGTCAATGGTCTCTGTCTTCACTGTGCAGGAATTCCCCACAAACAGAGCAATGCATCCTCATATGAGCACTTGAGGACAGCAGAGGAAATTCTGACCACAAAGGCCACGACAATTCAAATGACAGAAAGGCCTGGCTGAAACAGCCTACAGCCATGCTAGAAAATGAAGGACGAAACAGCCGTACACAGGAATAGAAAACAGAAGAAAGGAAGGGTGAGAAGAGCATGGATGTAAACATCAAGTGTGCAGCATAGAAAGCGGGCCCGGGCCTTGCAGAGCGGAGGGCAGGGTGTGCCCCACCTTGAGGCAGATGGACACACAGATCAGCCTGGAGAAGCACCACGCCAACAAGCAGCAGGCTGCTGTGGGCCTGGCCTGCACGTGATGAGGCAGAACTGAAACTTAGCTGTGGTTGAGCCCTCTTTGTTCCATGTATTATATTACCCGAGCCCTCAGAAGCTGTAACTTGAAGAGCAGAGACACAGCTCTCACACAGTTGAGACACACAACTGTCTGCTTGATTCTGCCTCATGTGTACGCCATGAACCCTTAATTATCTGCACCGTCCTGTGTAATTACTCAGTCTGAACATTTAGGAATAGTAAACACGTGAATACTAGGAATGCTTTTTATACATTCAATTGTATCCTGTGTTTGTACGCAGGAGGCTCTCAGTAAGCGTAGCTAAGATCATATCTTCAGAGGAGCAAGCAAAATAAATAGAAAATCTAATGTATGTGTCATTTATCCCAACACTTCATAAACAGACAGAAAATTCCTTTCAAAAATATATAATCAGATTTTCTGTTTTATTTTTATTTTAAAGAATTGGACACGTTGCTTCCATGACTTGCATAACAACAGAATCTGAGGCTCATTATTCGAGCGTGCTGTGATCAATAAAAATCACAAGGACACAGTCATGAGCAGGCACTCCTAAAACATATTTTTTTTAAGGTCAGTAAAAGATGCTGTATGATTACCTTGAAAGATGGACATTATCACAGAAATAGAAATGTGGAAATGGAAGAAGGATGCGGTAGAGGTATCTGTATGTACACCTCAGCTCACCAAAAGAGCCTTTCACATAGCAACCCCAGATTTGCAAAAATCTGGAACTACTCCAATGCCAAACTCAGCATATAAAACAGGGTAAATGTAACCCAAGCAAGAAAAGGATGGCTAAATCTACAGCAGTCAGATCTCATCCATTTCTTTCTGAGTTTCTGGGTATCAAAAAGATTGAAGTGTTAATAGCTGTCTTATTGACTCATTACCTTGCAGGCTTTAAAATCTGCATAAAAATAGATTTCAAAAAATCTCTTATTCAAATCAAGCCCACTTGACTGCAATCACATCAAACAGAGCCCCAGTTTTATCAGAAAGATGCTGCTCCACGTCCGTTAGCTGACACAATGGCGCGTCGGCTCCATGCTGAATCCATGTGAGCACAGGGAAGGGGAGGGAGACGAAAAGGAGGAAAGCATAAGCCCATGTGCAAACACACTGCTAGTGTGCTCTGTTTTGTTCCAATCAGGAAAAAAAAAAAGAAGAAAAAAAAAAAACAGCTCAATCAAATCAATGGAAAAGAGCAAAGGACGGACCCATTTAACTACTGTATTTCAACAAGCTTGTCATCCTGGGCCTTATCTCAAATACACTGAAGACAATGGGAGTTCCCCAACTGACCTCCATGGGTTTTGGATCAGAACCACACTGCAATTAATCTCATTTGATATGGTTGTGTTAACTGGCTGTAGTGCTGGAATAAAAAGTATTGCAGAGCATAAGAAAGGCTGACAAAATCTGACTTATGGAAAGCAGAAGCAAGGCCTGGGTATGTTAAAGGAAAGATAAGGATTTTGCCCTTGCTGTAGCAGGGTAGTAGTGTGATCAAGGGTGAAGCATGTAAATAATTTTGTAAATAAGCCTGCAGACTTATTTGATCATGCAGACAATCAGTAAAATATATATATAGGTATTACTCTTCCAGTATCTTACATACATTATAAACAACAGAAATTAAGAAAGGATGATCTAAAGACTAAGTAAACACTGTTACAAATTTTTTTATGTATTACTTACTAGTGATCTATAAAATATTTTCTTTCTGCACCCCACTTGGCACCACTTGGGAGAACGCTACCATAAAGAACTCACATATGTTCCCTTCCCTGCTGCCAATGAAAATTCAAAGCCTTAGCAATGTAAATGCTACCCCTGCCTTGTTCCTCCATCAGGAAGCTGGCCTATGAGTACTGGGCAGCACAGCAGATGTTTGCTTTCCTTATGTGTTGGTTGTTGCTTTATCACAGCACCGCTGGCTTCTCTCAGTGCTCAACTTTGTAAGGCTGTCACCCGATTTCCAGCTGCAGTCAGGGGATTAAAAGAAAAAAAACCCTCAAAATGGTAATTATATATTGCAAGCAGAATTCAAAAATCTAAATCTTGTCATCTCTGTTTTTAGAGATCGAAAAATCTCATGCTTCAGTACACCTCTCGGCCACTTTTTGTGCCTCCCCTCCTTTTTGTCCTACCAAAGACATCAACCTTCATCTTTTCTTTATCTTGTTTCTGTAGATATGAATAAACCATTCACCTCTCAGGTTCTCTGCAAAAGTTTTCCCAAAACCTGACCATGAAGATGAATTAGATCCTTTACACCTTACCTAACAACATCTCTTGCTGGTTTACAAAAAAAATTCTTCATATTAGTAAGTTCTGAAGAACGAAGTCAAGGGCATGTGTAACAGAGCTTATTCACATAAGGGAGCCAACATCACCTAATAAGATAGAGCTTCAAAGCTTCACCAGTTTATGACAAGGTTTAGAGGATAAGACAGGTGCATGCAATTGCAGTGAATTGGGCCCAGAGCCTCAGGAACCCCTTTCTATATTTGCCCTGCCATACCTTCTCTTCCACATCTTTCATTTGCTTACTGCTGTTTGTTGCTGGGCTGCTCTACAAGCAGTGGAAAGTAGAAAACGTGCCCTCACTTACTTTTTGACAGGCTGACTCAATCTTCTATTTCACAAGCTGTAAGAAAGCCGTATCAAATTTGGAGCACCACACCTATAACCGTTTCCAGATGAAGGCAGATCCTCCGCACTTGTCTTCACGCTGGCTGCTTTCCCTGTGAGCCATCCCCTCATTAACATCAATTGCAAATCAAACCATGGAGGTGAAATTCATCACTGTGCACAGAGTCAGCAGGTATCCTACTTCAGCCCATCAAAACAGGGCTTACATTAAAATCTAAGTAGCGCTTAGGTCTTACATTAAGCTTTTGTGGAGGGTGAACTGCACTTTTTCTGAGTTACATTTCATGCAAACCGTAGCACTAGGAAAACGCACTTCAGCACTTAGGAGCTGTGCAAATAGGTATTACAAGAAAAAGGAAAAAAAAATAGACTATGGATAGACTATGGGGCACTATATTAGGAAACACTTGAATTTTTTCTTCAGTGCCACTTTATTCTAAGAAACTGATCGCTTTTCAGAGCAAATTATAAGTGATGTGATCTGATAACCTGCAATAAACACATTATGTCCTCAAAAATGGACCTTATCAAGCGAGAAATACCGTTTAAGCTTCTCAAACTACATGAGCTTCAAAATGCACGTCTTTGTTACTGACATACCAACAGGAAAACAGCCTTCAGAAAGACCCAGAAAACCCCTTTAAAACCAGAAATCGGTGTTCAGACACAATATTCCTTAATAGGATTTTGTATTATTATAATTCCACCCATCTCTATGGGAAAGAAAATAAACTAATTTGTGATTATGGGAAAACAAAACCATAACTGCTCCATAAGAAGCTCTGTGACTCTCATATTATCTAACTTGGCCAGTCACTTCTGCTGTGAGTTTAACCCAGAGCAGCAGCTGGCCTAAGCCTAAAGCAGGAGAGGAGGCACCACCAAGCTGTTAAAATGTTTCATCCAAAAGGCCAAACGATATTGTTCCCCATTCTCCATCACACAGCCACACAAAGCTGACTGTAGTATAGGATCTGAGCTGCTGCAGGACTACCAGAGCGCCGCATCAGCACACACTACACACACTACACTGGTAGAGCACAGCAAAGACCAGGATTGAGCAGAGCTCTTGGGACGCTGCCAGCAAAGCTGTGTCAATCAGTGATCTCCTGAATATCATCTGGTAGTAGAGAACTATGTGTTAAGTTCAGTTTATCTCTCCAAGAACAGGGAGGGAGCACTGCTGTAGAGAAGTGGGTCATCCCCTGTCCTGTCCAGATGGTGTTTCTCTTCTGGCAGAGAGGCAAAAAAATCCACAGCTCTTCTAATTACTTCACCTCACATTAAACTACTCCTCCATCAAAGCCTGAACTCACACCAGAGTAGCGGCACATCACCGCAGAGCCTCAGGTTTGTGCCTGGCTTTCAGTTGGTGAAGGCAGAGTCTGCATCCTCATCAGGTCTCAGTGATTTCACTACTTCAAACCTGCAATACCCCTTCCAGAAACAGGTCTGCTGCCTCGCAGCACCTGCAGAGGATCTTTTGTTAGCAGGTAAGATACCCATGATGGTGCTGCAGAGGATATAAAAGCAGGCTGCTTAATCTGGACTGCTAAAACTCTGCACTGGTTACTGATTACAGACTTGCTAGCTCTCAATTAATTAATCATGCTGTCTGCAGCCCAGGGAATCTCACTGATCTTGAAAAAAGGGTTAACTGCATGTAAACTTGAAGAAACAAGCAGAACAAAGAAGAAAGTGTTGAGCATTTATGTTCCATAGATTTCATATAAAACTTCCACTGATTTAGTTCACTGCAGTGAATTAAATTCAGTGCAAACACCTTTACATCAGTTCAGAATGAATGTATACAGATTTGGCTTTCTCTTAAGGGACAGACAAAAAAAATGCAAGATTTCTCAGAATTACCAACAAAAGCAACAATTTTATTAATTTAAAAAGCAACAATTTTTATTAATTCCATATAAACAACATCACTGAGACATCTGTGAAGATGTGTGTGCATACTCGCACTGTCTCACCTGTTTATATGGCCCACTATTTATGTGCCAAAAAAGAGCAAATCATAGAAAATATCAATGTCCATTTTGCTGATGTCCAGGCATAACTGTGTGCGCAGAAACTCACAAATTGTCTCCCTTTGGTATTTTCCTCAAATACACAAAAGTGGCAGGAGGATAGTTCCTTTCTAAAACCACATCAGGCAGAGAGCATGACCCATTGGCAGGAATGTGAGTGTGCGTAGGAGTGAGTTGTGACTGGTGGCCAGGGTAAGTGCTTGCCTTAATCAATCAGTAAAACATGCACAAAGAGGCCTCAACTCCAAAAATCCTCCCTTCTGTGCTCCTTGTAGCATCTCCCATAAGCACACCTTTGCTTTTTCTGCCCACTGCTTTTGTACATCGCCTTCATTTCCACACTGTGCTGTGCAAGCTCATCTGAATAAGACCTTTATAATGCTCACAGGTGCTGTTGTGCATTACTGTTTGTGTTATAAATACATGAGCTGTAAGCCTGCAAAGCCAAAGGGCTATGTACACCTGTAACAGGGTTAGGAAAGATGGAAAGGTGTGGGAGAAAGGCAAGGAGGAAGGGATATTACTTTTACCCTACAGCATTGTTTTCATGGATGTTTTTGCTAAAGAAACAGCACACTGAAGTGTACACACAACAAAGCATATGCAAACAAGTCAGGTTTCTGTATTTTTGCAGCACGTGATGAGCTAGGTGAGGGCTGACACTATGCATACAGTGAAAGAAATGCACAAAAGGAGTTCCTACAGCAGGATGAGAGTAAAGACTAAAATAAAAATCAGCTCAAGAATTATTAAGCATAGACAGCAGGAGTAAATCTTTATTTGAAACAGTTTAAACATCCTCCTTCTCCCTCACAAGAATTCATGCTGTTCTGAATGGTCTCTCAGTGCTGTAGGGCACAGCTGGATGCATACCACCCGATCCTACAAAGGAAGAGCAGAAGCAGGGTTGATGCAGAGCTGGTAGTCACACCACTGCACTGAGGGACTGATGCTGGGGACAGAGCTGCAAGAACAGCAGGGCTATGAGTTCAGCCCAGAGGGCATCGTGGAGGGGCAGCAAGGCCCAGGTGGCTCTCCAGGTGCATGCACGAAGGAGGGAATGTGAAGCATACCAGCTAACCTTGGACACGGATGCTCCCCTTTTCCTACTGGGGTTCCAGACCACCTCTTTTGGGCACGTGCCCTGGTCTGCAAGGAGCTGGAGGGCAAATAATGGTGTTAATCACTCAGCACGGGGCCCCATGGTAAACTGAGCTTCACAGAGCAGCAGCAGATAGGCAGCAATGAAACTTGAGAAGAACCTACGCTTATGCTAAGAGAACAAAGCAAGTAACAGCAGCCATCTAGCATTGCACTGTCTTTCAAAAATGGCCCAGGGCTGGGCACAAAGTCAAGATAAAAGCTGTGTGTGCTCCCTTGCATCCCAAGCCATTTCTTTAGGTGACCACACAGCAGCTCACAGTGCAGGGCAGAAAAGGCACAAACAAGCCAAGGCAACTTTCAGACAGTGACAAGGCTCTCGTTGCTACCACAGCTTTCCTTGTGCTCTGTAATCACTGTTTGCAGTACAATTGGAATGAGGTTCCTGGAATTTATTATAGATGCTTTGTTTTGTTATCAATATGCAGGAAACACCGCAGCTACACTGTGGAGGAGAGATATTTTCATGGTACTCATTTTTCACACAAGCATGATATAATGCATAAGAGCAAACTCACTGCCAAGAAAGCCTGCAGTTTTAGGTTCATTCTCAGTTCTGACATGGACTGGTGCTCCAGTGGCAAATCATTTCTGTGTTCAAGCTGTCCCACCTTTAGCCAGGAAAAACAATGCTCTTGAATTCCAGGTTTGTTTATTGAATGCTCAAGGATTTGAAACAAAAAGGTGCTGGAGAAATCGCTATAAAATGCATAACTCTGTGCTAAAATTGTGTCTTTGCAAAGGAAAGCCACTTCTCTCTTCTTTCTCAGTGACCACAGTTGTCTAAACACTCATCAATAATAGATACAGTTTTAAGGATGTATAACATGGAGCTATAGATGAAACTGTTCAAGCCTCTTCTATGCTTCCTCACTAGATACTCCTCTTCAGTACTTTGTATTTGTCATAAGTATCTATTTAACAAGCATTATTTAAATGTAGTCTTCCGGTAGGGCAAGACAGACTGCAAGCCTGAATAAAATGTAGGCAAAGTCTATGCAAAACTTAACCAACATAGACCACTGTACTTGGTTTTGGAGATGTTACAGAGTGGTTTGTTTCTGATAGCAGGGTTTTTCTCAGGAGGGAAGGAAGGGCATGCAGAGGAGGGATTAATAAGGGTATTTATAAATATAGAGGGTTGCCAGCTTTGATAACCAAACTCAGAACAATACTGCAATCAGCAAGTCCAGATGAAGCACATCTGAGCTAATGGAAGCAGTTTTCCACAGTGCATTGCCATCCCAGCCTTTGAAAGTAAACTTGGTGGTGGTGGATTAGCTTGGCTGCCAGTGTAAAAGTATGACACCAATCTGACTTACTTTTTGGGAAACAGAATTTTCTTCGGTGCATCTCTCCTCACTTGTCAGCAATTGCTAGCAAGTGGTACAGTATCCCTGTCCACCAGTTTCCTCCCAGGTTGTGCTTCTAGGAAGGCTTCACTGAGGAATGTGCAGGGTACAGATGGATTGCTTCCATGTTTACTCTTTTATTAGGAATTTGTTTCAGTGTGCACTTCTATCATAACACAGTGTGATTTATGCATACCTTGTTGCAGTGAAGACAAATGAACTACACTTACCACAGAACAAGGTGACCTCATGCTTTAGAAAAAAAAGAAAAAAATAGGGATTTTTATAAGAGACAAGACTCTGCCCTGAACAGCAAGCTGCAATCCAGAACCTATGTCAGACCAAGTGACTCAGCACATTGCAATCTAGCAACAAATTCTTACTTCATAGCTCTTCATTATAAGAACCACCTTTATAGTTTGCATACTTCTTGGGGGCAAGCCAGTCACTTCCTTTGGTGCACTGGCAGCCTTCATTTCTGCATGACCAAGGTAAGGTTCATTAAGAGGTGGGACAAAGAAGATGGAGTCTTTTCATTTACCTTTTTAGGAGCATCAGGTGGAAGCTTTGCTTTATTGATTTATTTTTGCATTAGCCAAATTTCAAATGAGGGAGAGGAAGCTGTGCAGGACTGGGAGATCTAAGTTTGAGGTGAAGAAGGCCTTGGAGTTACTCTGGAGAAAGGAGTCCTGCAGCTGCTAGGCTTGAAATGGAAAATCTAGATCAGCTCCTCTAAGGAGAGAATGAATTCTTCCCTACACCCTCAGCACTATGTGCAGAGATAAAGGTTTGCCCCTTGATGCTTAGCAGAAGTCAGACTTTCGAGTCAAAACAGTACTGTGTCATCTGGCTGTCTGGGCTACGCTGCACATGTGGCGTCAGCTTGATCTTTTCAGACTGAAGAAGTGCTGCAGATAAAGTATGTGCAAATAAAAATAGTTTAAAGAAGAATGCTGGTGATAACACCCAGTGGTACCTTGTGGCTTCATGCTTCTAAATGTTCTTAAAAAGCTGCTAATGCCTCGGGGGAAATCAGCAGCACTTTCTGCTTGCTAAAATAACTGATGCTCCAAATTTCTTCCTCCTTAACGCTATTTGGAGAGGTATAGACAGGGTGCACACATCCAAGAGGCTTTTTGAGCAGCAACAGACCCTGATCTCGAGGATGCCAACAGCCCTCATGCCCCCCTTTGTAGCTCAGGGATCGAGAAAAAGGTCAAACTGGGAAAAACAACAATCATGGTTATCTGCCGCCAAGATGACCATAAGGTCTGAGTGCTCAGATTTCAGATGAGAAAATGAGAAGTACATGACCCACAAAACCCTGAAGCAGTCCAATTTCTATTTTAGAGAATGGAGGAGAATGCAGGCTGCGCAGACACCTGAAAACTGAAAAGAGGTGCAGTCAGACCCACCTTTCAAGAAAAGCAAGTGCTGCATTGCATCATGTGCAAAATAATGTCTTGCCGGTATAGCCTCCAACACTGTGAAGCAATAGAAAGGGGGGAAAAAACAAACTACCCAGCATCCCCAGTGGATGAAAATATTGAATTATTCTTTTTAAAGTTTCCCAATGCCAGAAGAGCTCAGGTAAGTCAACAGCAATAAAAAATAAATATATCAGAGAGAGTCATATGAACTCCTGTGATGACGCGCCTTTCTAAAAATAATCATGGGTACTTATTTTGCCCCCAAACCCAACGAGCTGAATAAGATTGCATTACAGCTGCACAGTCACACTGAAAGATAATAAGGGATGAGAGCCAGATCCTCTCCACACTTAAATCAGCGTACACCACTGGAGTCACTGCAGTTGTTTTGAACAGCCCCACTGGCACGACCACCTTTATGAAAGTTCATACTGTTCCAATCGTGTCTCACATGCTTCATTAAGCAAAATTCATATATATATATATGTATGTATACAAAGATCTCGAGTAGATCTTACACATATTTGAAGTATTTGAGCTTATTTAAAAGGAAAGCATCGAGAAGTGAGGCAATGGGTATTTACAGTTGGGGGTTGTTTGTTTGCCTTTTTTTCTGCTTGTCCTATTTAATGGCTCAGGTTAAGAGGAGGGTCACAGAGAGGCCCACTGAAACTGTCCTCTCTCTTTCTTCCCAGATAGATCAGAGGGAAACCTGGTTTGTTTATTTTTTCCTGTTGTAACATAGGTCAAAGTATTAAAAAGACTGAGAAACACCAACCTCTTGCTTACAATCTTTGGGCTCGCCCATATGACAAGACCAGGCAGAAAAGGTTAAGTTCAAAGCAGCTTGGACCTCTAGGGATACTTTGAACTACTTTAGCATAATCTAAATTCATAAGGACCCCTTTAATGTCTAAGTAAACTAACAAACGCTTTTGGAACAGTGTAGCATCCCCTAAGGAAAAAGAGCTGTGCAGTAATAATCACTGAATTACCCAAATAGTGAAAAAAAAAAAAAAAAAAAAAAAAAAAAAAAAAAAAAGCCCAATAAAAAAAAATCCTATTAGAGCTGCTCCATTCCTTTGGTAAAGGTAATTTTTTTTTTTTTCCCCTTTCTAAAAATGGCAGCCAACATATTCCTCCCAAAGAGAGTCAATCTTCAAAGAGAAGTGCTGTGCCTGATAATGGCTAACAGCCCACTGCAAGGAAGTTAAATGCTTATGGCCAAACCGTGCTCCTGCTGCAGGATGGGGACAGTGCTGTTCCGGCCTAGCCAGAAGAAAACTAGGGAGAATAACTCTCCTCCAGCAGAGCACACATCCAACATGCTGCACTCTGGCTTTGGACAAAAATAAACTTGAAAAGGATTTGGGATAAACACCTCCTCTGAAAGGTGAACTCCTCCAGATCTTCAATGCTGCGTGCTTTGCACTTACACAGATGTGTTTCTAGAAGCAATGTGGCAATGCCCTTGTATCTATAGACAAGAAACAATGGAAGATTTTAAGACCAAATGACCTGTGACATGCCCCAATCAGAAATGATGCTTCCCCCTCATAACAAGCTCTGATGTTGTCAGCAGTTACTCACAGTTGCTAGCAGTAAATAAGGCAACTTCCCACTTACTTGAAACCATGTTTCTTGAAAAAGAGAATATTTGGGGTAAGGAAGTGAAATTGCGAGTATCTTGTGCTACCACAGGCACACTGTTCTACTTAATTCTGTGCCATTTCAAAAGGGATCTACTGACCTGCCAAGGTTTGGTCAGGGAAGAAAATTTCCTCTCTTATTATGTGCAAATAGAAAGCACAGAGAGGCTTGTATTTTTCCATTTATTTCTACAGCAGCATTAACTCGTTTAGGACAAGGCAAACCAATCACACATCACAGGCTGTTTCTGGGAGATCACTGTGACATTTTCTCAGTGCCTCTCTCTTGCTTAATACAGTATTCACTGAAATTGGATAGATGTCAGTATAGCAGACAGAGCCCTCATCCAGGACAGTGGCCAAGAGCCATTAGCTGGTGACGAACACAGCAGCACCAGCACTCCCTGCTCCAGACTGGAATCTTCAAGGCAGGAAGGTCACTGCTTTGTGCCTCACACGGTCACAATCCTGATTACTTCCAGGTGAAGCTGAACACCAACTCACTCTGTGTGCTAATCCTGTGAGATGTGGCTCTAACCCTAACAGGGAATACTAAAGATAAGGAAAATACAACAGGCAGCCCATGACGAGATCATTACGAAATGGTAATGAGGGAACTAAAGCAATGCACTGATCTGCTATGTAGTGGAATCCAGTAATAGTGCAGGAGGAGCACATTACAGAACAGAGCCTGAAGGTGTGAATGAAGCAGAGACATGGCTGTTTTGCTACCTTTTTTCCCCCAGGTAACATCAAGGTTTCCACTCCTCCAGCTGAAGGGGAAAGCAAAAGGAGTTGGTAACAATGGCCAGGATCAGGTTCCTGTATAAAGTGGTCTCCAGAGAAGTGTGAATGCTTAACATCAACAACCATAACAGCTGTGGAACTAAAACTCTGCCCAAAATTTCATCAAGTAGTGTGAAGATGTTGTATCCATATGCAATTAATAAAAAGCAAAAGGAGAAGTCAACAATTGTACTTAGGGAAGTTGATAACTCTTTTATTATCATTTTTGCTGAAGATAGGCTTCTGGTAAATTTAAGGGGCAGCTTGTAACTCCAGAAATGACCTGAAGGAGAGAGATGAAGCCCAGAGACAGTGGCTAAGTGAGTAGAAGGAAGTCAGTGTGCAGGCTGAAGTGCTGCACACAGTAGCTGTCCTCCCTGCACACGCATGCCTCCAAGTTGGGAACATGGGCTCTGCCAGATGTCCCATCCATCCCGTGGCCCAGCATGAAGCAGCAATGTCATGTAGCCACAAGAGTTGTGCAACTCACACACAGTATCAGTGCTGGAACTATGCCCAGACAAAGCCCTGGTCATTCATAAATATGGAGAGAACCCAAGTCCTTGATTATAAACACTCTTACACACAGTTATGCAAGTGACCAAATAATTCAGGCTTTCTTCCCAGATATGGCATAATGTTGTACTATGTAAGAACAGAACTCCACTCTGGCATAGCCTGACATTCTGTACATCAGCCCTTCTCTCCAGTACTACTTATAAGCTGGGAAAGAGCACAGCCTGCAGAAAAGTTTACAGCAATGTGACATCTCATGGCAGCACCCTCTCCTTCTCAAGCATCTCCCTTGCCCACCTCCTGCACCAACAGCCTGCCAGGGTGACGCATACTCCACAACTGGCACTGTTACATCAGCAGGATTTGGACTTGGAGGAGAGTTTGGGCAGGAGCATGCCCATACCCAGGTACAGGAGGCAGATCCTGCCAGAGCAAGGGTCACTGTGAGAAAGTGATCTCTAACCTCAGTCTCAATCATAGAATCATCAAGTTGGAAAAGACTTCTAAGATCATCTAGTCCAACCATCAGCCCATCACCACCATGCCCACTAACCTATGTCTTTCAGTGCCACATCTACCCTTTTCTTGAAAACCTCCAGGAACAATGTCTGCTCCTTTCCAAGTGCCACACATGCTTCATGAGATTGCTATAATAAATAGCTAATAGCTAGTGAGGAGCTTAACCAAATGTTTCCATCTTCAGTAAAGCACAAAATACCACCAATGATCCCCCTGGTTACTTTACATCCTCTACTGAAATGCCCTTTCCTCAGCAACTTCCCAAAGCACCTCAGTGTTGACAGACTTTCTTCTTCCCTCCTCCCAGTTTTCCCTTATCTCTGTAATCCACTTCCTTGGCTGTGATGTAACACATTACAGACAGAAGCACCTTGCTCTGTGAGTGCTCCCATTGACTCCAGCAAGCAGACCGATCAGCAGACCAGTCTCACTCTGGGCTGCAGACACTTCCAACTCCAATTTCCTGGGTCTCAGAAATTAAAGGTGCTGGTTGATTTAACACCTCAGGAGCCACATGTAAGAATGCACTGGCCACATTTTCCCTGCTCAACAACTGTGTATGTTTTCAATTTGTATACAAGTAACAAAGCAAGTAAACAGGAATTGCTCATCACTTTGCAAGGCAGCTTTCCAGTTCCTGTCAAATTTGGCCATTTCAGAATTTTCTTTTAGAAGTATTCCATTATCAAACATCATATCAGGAGAAAACAGCTTTTTTTTGGTTTAGTTATCGGGTCCCTGCAGCAACACACTCCTGACAGTTTTATAGTACTCCATGGAGTTTTCTAGCAAGCCTTCTTCCACCTCCTCACTAGACAATGGAATCCCATCATGCCCATCCTACGGCCATAAGCCCACTCCCAGGCTTTACAGCCAATTCACTGCTGCACGGTATTAGATGCAAAACTAAATTATTCTTCTCTATCATACTAAATGAAAGGGCAGAATACAGCTCGCTATTTAAGCCTCTGCATAATACTTTTAACTTAGAACAGAAAGAGTATGCTTTGAAAGTTATTCTTCTTTGAAATGTTCAACTAGGTCTTCTGTTCCACATGAGTACTTTGCACATGTAATGCTAAGCATCAGCAAAATGTCATTTATTATACAATTCCTGCTATAAATCCACATTGGAAATCAATCCAAACAAAAGCTCTGATAGGTACTTTACAAATGCCCAGCTGATTTCTCACAGATATCCACAGTAAAACACACACACATATTTGCGGCCTTGCTGTAATTTGGACTACATTTGGCAGTTTGCACGGTGTTTAGCAGTTTGTCTTGGTGCTTGACAAGTAGAATCACAGAATCACAGAATTGCTCAGGTTGGAAAAGACCTTAAAGATCATCAAGTCCAACTGCAACCTAACCATACTACCCTAACTCTAACAACCCCCGGCTAAATCATGTAGCCACAGCAAAGAGGAAGCACAAAAGGAAAGAAAGCCATACTTGATTTTGCTATAGAACATCTACGCTCTCCTGTAGAAAGAAGAAAAGAGCCATACTAAAGAAATTTCTTTTTTCTGCAGCTAAGGAACGTTTTGTGACAGCAGGAAGGACATTCCTGAAACTGCTTCTTCCAGACCTTTTCAGACAGTGCAAAAAAATCTGCCCTGAATGATTGTTACCTTTTATTCATACACTGTGTAAATGCTACATACAAAATGGGACAGAGAACATTTTTTCTAAAAACAAACAGGGAAATCATATGAAGAAGGTACTTCAATTTTTTACTTTGGTATCGATGAAATTTTGCAGTATTCCTCTATCTTTCTCAAAAATCAACCACTTCCCTACAAAACACAGACCACACTTTGAAGATCTGAACCTTACTGCTACCATACTCATGGGATAAGCAGACTCCCATACAACTGAGACTGGGCCAGCAAGTATCTCTTCATCCTTTGTTCAGCACCCAGTGCTATGGGACTGGGTTGTTGGGGTTTTTTTTTACCCAAACCACCTACAGAAGCATGTGTAGCAGAGGAGAGAAAACATTAAGAGGTTTTTACATGACTTCGTAGGGCACTGTGGTGCCTGTCCAGATGTGCTTTCCATTTCTGATACTGGCCTATACATTGATAATCTCAAAACTTCTCTTGTACATTCAAACAGGGACATTCACAGTGGCACCCCATGCTGCATTCCTATTTATGCTTAAGTACATCTTACCCCTGCTCTTGAGGTCAAGAGCAGGCACCATGCCTGCAGAGACAGTACTGTGGGCTCCTGGCTCTGGCCAAGCTCACCCTCGTTGAGCAGTGCACGTTGCAGCTGAGCTCAGAAAGTCTGCAAAGGTCCTCAAATGAAGAGTTAAATACTGTGCAGGGAAGTCAGAGCAAGCCTGCAAAAACATTTTGATAAGCTTGTGTGCGAGTGGAGAGGCAAAAGTATGCAATAGCCAGGAGCCCATGTGCTCTGCCCTGGGCTAGACATAAATTCTGCAACCAACTCCTCTGCTCTAAATGATCCCAGGTCACATCCATAGATCATGAAACTTTACTGTTGTGCTCACAGTATATAAACTTGGGACAGGAAGCAGCTGGCCTCCAGCATATGATCTCATATGGAACTGGGTAGAAGTTACCATGGGAGCATGGTACAGCTTTTTAGCAGATTTAATTGGTGCTTCATACCTGTGTATTCCTGCCCAGGAAGGAAATACCATGTGGACTCTGACACAGGCACTGGGATGTTGATGGCAGAGAGCACCACTGTGTTGCAGAGTTGTTGAAAATCAAACAGACATCCAAAAGTGGTAGAAATACAGAGAACATGGGATCATTGCTCAGCAAAGACTCACACCACAGGCAGTTGTACAGAAGCAGCAATCAGAGCAAACGCAGGTCCCACAAAGGAGGCTGCTGAATACCAGCACCACAGGCCACGTCACACAGAAAAGTGCAGGGGAAAACAGATGCCAAGGAACCTGTACTGAGCATTGGGTTGGGGCATGAGCGAAACTTGTCCTACAAGGCCTGTAAGGCAGATGGCCCTCCTGTAGATCCCACCGTGAAAGCGACAGTGAGCTGAAGTCACAAGTACTAAGCCCTTGGCAAATGTGCTACAACTGACAAGAGCCACTTCTGCCCCAAAACATTTCTAGAGGGTTGTGAGATTACAACTGGCTCCCTGCCTCATCCAGACGGACTTTCACCCTCTTTAGCCCAGAGCTTCTTCAAGCTTCTTCTCACAGCCTGTGCAGACTTCTCACCAATTATCCCATCAGAGAGCAAAACCAGGGTTCTGAGCAACAGATAAGGCTGGGCAGGTGGGTGATACTCACTGTTATAATTTGATGCCAGACTAACTGAAGTAAATGTCATGAAAAGTTACCCTAACGCCTACATGCATACTAACATGCGATCTCCAGTAAGCAGCTGTGTTTTCACATAGTTAGATCAAAGAGGCTGCAGAACAAGAAGGTCATGGTTTAGTTACGGTGTCTAAGCAACTGAATCAGTGGCTACCACTGGGCCTGTCACTTGATCTCATTACCCTGACCTCACCAACTCTGGAACTTAGCGACCTTCCCAGATCAGTATTTCAGAAATGACTGAATTCTTTGAGTATGTGGGGATTTTCTCAGAGTCGGCCAAATGATTATATCAAAAGCCCAGGAAAGAGGAAAACTTGTCCATTTTCCAGTTAGCATGGATTTCCCAACTCCTATGGGATATAGAACACGTCCGGGGGGTGGATACAATGATATTCTTTTGCAATTAGCAACAGTAATTTTCTATTAAAACATTTTGTGCACTTAGCGGAGATTTTCTTTGTTTTTTGGTTTTTCGGTTTTTGATTTTGTTTTGTTTTGTTTTTAACTATATTACTATTGTAGCCTTTGTTACCTTTTTCAGTTCCAAGTTCCGAGGCTGTGTGCAAGGAGAACTTCAAAAGACAAACAGGAAGCTTTGATCTACAGGATTTTTATTTTTGTCATTTTTACCTCTGTAAACAGAGAGCCAAACTCTTTGGCTGTCAACATTTAATCATGTGCAATCGATTTTCTTTTGCCAACATCCATCATAACATTACGTATGCAAGGAGGAAGAAGCAAAACTCATTTTGTAGCCAACATACTGACACTTCTTTGTTTTCTGTGCACCTAACACCTGTTTGTCTGGTTCCACTTCACCAAAAAGCCTATGCTGGTCACATTAATTAAATTGATTTGAGCTTCAATCTTCAAGATCTTGAGTTTGCTTGGTTTATTTTATTTTGTTTTTTTTTTCATAATAGAAAATGACCTACTTTAAAGAACCTGGCTAAGTCTTCTTCCTTAAAGTTTTATTAGTTCTGCTTTGCAAAAATAAATCTGGCAACAAAATCTTGGGGCTTTATTATGAATCCCTAGTTACTTGGATTCTTCAGAAAGCATCAGCTTTAAAGCTACATGATTGCACAAGAAGCAAAGTTTGGGCACAGGTAAAGGGCTCCGACTAAAATTTATTTCTAGTCTTGTGATTGCTAGGTAGAAATGAAAACAACCTCAAAGTCTCCAAATCTACAAGCAAGTAAAGGCTTATTTATGGCTTAAATAGAAAAACTGAAAATTGTTAAGGTTAATGCTTTTCCCTACCCCGAAGGTGACTGCACAACATTTGGGAGTTTGAATAATGAATTTAAGTATTCAAAAATTCGGCAACTCTGCATTCTGCCCATGGCAGTGAACACAAATGCCAGAGGCTTTCCAAGGCTTGTAGGGAAGCTAACACCCACTGCCTGCAGACCTCTGCCATCAGCTGCCATTCCTTGCCAAGCAGCAAGACTCTAAAAGCAAGCTCTTATGCCAGTGGAAAGTCTCCTGTTCTCCAAGGGACACATTTTCTGTCAGAACTGCGCCTCCGTTTCTAGTACTGACACAGTGAACAGTAGGGATGATGATTATTTAGGAGGCTTGGCTGCTACTGGAGAATTCTGTGGAGGAGCAGCGACTCTTCTACTGCAAAATAAGCTTCCCAAGCCTACCTACAGTGCTGGGATATACAAGCTCTAAAATTGATTGAATGCTGGTAATCCTGCTGGGACACAGAGACTTGTCTTCTCCAAGTTAACGTGTTATAAAGTGAATTTATTCTCCTCTGTATTTCAGAGCTCACACTTCAATTTAGGGCAACTCCAAGGAGCTCAGTGGTGCTGCTCTTGCTTTACAGCGAGGTAATAAAGATCATAATCAAGCCTTCTATGTGCCTAACATATTTCTTAGTTGGTTTTGTTAGAAAAGTTATGCATGTAAGATAGAGCATTGTATGTAAAGATTATTTCTCCTGATGTGGCCATCTGTGACTTTAATTCAGGCCTTTAAGTGCCCTTACAGACTAAACAAGGACAGCCAAGTGTCATTCTCAAATGAAAACTAATTTAAAGCATCCAGCTAACTTGTATTTGTCAGTTAGAGGAATGCGGTTTGCACGCTTGCTTTAAGACAGTGAGGTTAATGGCCCTCCAAAACCAACTCTTAACTATGCTGTGGTGACGTACCATAAATAGCGAGGTCTCGAAGATTCTTTTTAATTCTTTTTGGTAGTTCAATAAAGGAAACTGAAGTTTCAGGAATTTATCTCTTCCTCCTCATGCATTTGCATGCAAGTGTCATTCTTTTTCTACTGAAGCAAAACTAGAGCTGTACTCTCATTCACCCAAGGCACTGCTGAACTCCCTATTCTACCCAGGAATTCCTCACACAAATATCTGGTGGTTAAGAAAAATGTTTGCCCATCTAAGCTTATGAACTCAGAATTGGTCTGTAAATAATCTGTGAAAGTCTGGGGTAAAGAAAACGTACTTACAAATGAACAGTAGTACTAAACTAATGAAAAAATGTGCTGCTCATGTTTACATTCCTTGTAAAACTGAAGCAAAAAAAACAAGTGGACAAACAACCTTTTGTTAGAAACTTGTCTCGTAATGGACATGTTTGAAAGAATTGGTATTCTAATTCTTCTAAGGCCAAATTTCAAGTTTCAATTCACATGAGCCTTGGCCAAGATAAGACTTCAACCAATATTCTAAACCACAACTGGGTTTACATTGTACTCTGAAACACTGTAAAGATAAAACGTATCGTAAATTCGGAAGCTGAAGAAACAACCAGGGCAAACAAGGGGCATTAGGAACTTGGATGAGGACAATCCCAATTTGTTCTTCCTTGAAGAGGTTAGCTCCCTGCTGAAGAAAGAGCCCTAATTAGTGGCTAATTTGATTTCTTTAGGTTTTAGACACAACATTAACCATCACTAAAAGATTTTTAAGATACATATATTTTGTTTTAATTGAGAGATGGACACAGAATAAATGTAACTGATAGCCAGCTGATAACCAGAAGGGAATTGCTGCTTCCCGTTATTTCTGATTCCCATTATTCTCTGAGAGAATGCAAATCCTAGACTTAAAGTGAAATTGAAAAAAACAAACAAACAAACAAACAAAAAAACAGATTACACCAAAAGACAAGAGGAGAGGAGAGGAGAGGAGAGGAGAGGAGAGGAGAGGAGAGGTCTCTTCCATGGATTGATGCTCACTGCCTTCTCTCTGCAAATCGTAGTACTGAGCTCTGCACTTCAATTGTTTAAACAAATTCCTGCTCCAGACTTCTAGCTCACCGAAGCAAGTAGAGACCCAAAGTTCCTCCAGTTCAGTAGTTTTAATGGCTTGTACAAAATAAATAAAAACAATGCAACTTCATCTAATGTTTAGCACCGGGTTACATTTTAGCTCAGTTTCTGGCAGAAATTCCTAGAGCCCAAGGAGTTTGGGAGTGGGGGAAGTTGTCATTGAGCAATTGGTCTCCCATAGACCTTTTAATATCCAGGCCCCGGCAATTCAGCAATACTCAGAAGCTCCAATCTAGATTCATTGTGACAGGACTCAGTGATGTGCTTTTGTCAATAAGTACACACACTTCATGCTTACTTGCTTTACTTAAAGTACAAATCATGAAGAGTTGTAAGTGACAAATTCCCCAGTATTGAACATTCACGGCTGCCAAGCAGCATGCTGCAGAACAGAACGAGAGCTATAATTTTCTTTTCTTTGTTTTGTTATTTGACCTTCAGTATTTCAGTTTGTCCTTGGATCAGTCTGGAGCTAAATATAGTCCTTTCAGCATTATTTATATGTTTAACCCAAAGCTACCGACATGTGTCAAGGGACTATCGTAACAGTGTTCTAAATTATTTTAACAGCTTATTTCAAATTGGAAGAAGTGGTTTTTGAAAAACCATTGTCAGTTAATTATGATTCCACAAACTCCTACCAATTCTCTTGTGTTTTGTAACAATTTGCACACAGCCTACAAGACAAAGCTTCCAACTTGCTTTGAGAAAGCTCTTGAAACTGCCCAGCCTTTGAAAACGTTGACTGATCTTTAAATTAACACATTGATGATGAATTCGGCCACCAGCTTCCTACAGATGCAGTGTAATTTACAAAATAAAATAAAATAAAATAAAAAATACATGGGTCAGCTGCATCCTTGGGGATCAACAGGCACAGGACTGAAACATCCCTCAGCACACTGTATCTCTGCAAACCATTTGGCACGGGAGCACAAATCCACCACAGTCAACTGAAAGTCACTGATGTCTGACTGGATACAGTAATTCCTTCCAAACCAGGCAACGTATTTTTCAATCTAAAGGTTTTTCCGAGGAAGGAAATACAAAACAACCACTGTAATGATCCTCCCAAAAAACTTGAGAAAGGACCTTCTCAGCCCCAGTTAATGGATGTGTCGTACATATGCCAGCTACGGAGCTACCTAGAACACCAGGAGTTGAGTGGGTGGACAGATAGATGGGCACACATACGTGCATGCAATTTCTATCATGCAAGAGCAGTTTCGCCTGTATCATCACAATTCTGCAAACAGCATCAATTCTCTTTTATTTACATAACCAGTGTGAGCAGCTTCAGAGAAAGATTTATGGTACAGCTTAGGTTTCTGTGTGGGTTGCTCTTTTACTGTATCAATATTATGTTCAGCAACATTTTTAGCCAGAAAAAGATCCATGTGAAAGACGAGAGGTGAAAGTCTTTTCTCAGGTAGGAAAAGAAAAAAGCTAAAACCAACATTTTATCACTGGCAGAAACAATGCAAGTCAAAAGAGTTTAAAGGTTTTACACCAGTAAGCCAGCTTATAGGGGTTATTTAAGAGTTCATAATTTCTTGGGTAATAAATGTGACAAGTTTTCCATGTGAACTTTACCAAAACATTTTTAAATTTTACATTCAGCTTTATGACACAAAATAATGTCAATGAGAAAAATAACCAGTGGTTGCTACCAACAGTTGGGACAAGATTTGTTTCTCAAGTATCCTCATTTCTAGCCAAATTTTTGGAAGAACTGAGAACTTAAAATACTTTGTTTCTTCAGAGAAATAGAGTCAGTTACATCAGAACACTTTTATCTCCTCAAAGCTCTGAGTTCAAATGTGATAGATAATACAGGTCTAAGCTGTTGGACATAAACAAATCACCTTGGGAAACTTATTCACAAGCATAAGACTTTAAAAATAGATTAATTTGCACTTGGCAGTCACTGGGATTTCTACTGACCTTTTCTTGCTGCTCCCTAACATTTCTGGAGCAATTCCACAAATTAAAGGGAATTTTAGACCCTGTTTTAATGATACATTTCAGGCAACAAATACCTTATCAACACTGTTTCAGTCACCATCCAAAAGTGTCGATCTAGTTAAAACAAGCTCTGTTAGCTCCCATTTGTTAAGGTAGAAAGATGGACTTTGAGCTGGACCAGGTATAGCCCATCTCCTCCCAGTAGCATAGTGGAAACAGTGTAAGTTATCCATCTTGCACTACAATTAATTCAATAAAAACTGTCTTAGCAGACTTATCTGGATTCAGATCAGCTCTGTCTTGGAGAGTGACCCAGTGCTGACAAAGGTAAGAACATGGTCTGTGTGCCCAAATGACAGATACTGGAGTTGTGAACACAGGCTGCAGTTTTTCAAAAGCGCAGAACGTATCAACCACAGGATGAAGATATACAGGACTAAACCAAGGTGGAGTCATAAAAATACATTCAGGGTCAATAGTGAGCATCTCTGTTGTAAAAGTTCTATCGGTTTTACCCAAGGTTATTTCCTTGGCTGCCAGAAGTCATTTGGCTAGAGATGGAATAAGGGGCTTGCTTTGAGGACTTAGTGCAATCTACCCAGGAATCAGCTCCGTTCTGTTTTTCTGCTTTTCTTCAAAGCTGCTTCTTCCTAGTCACTTGGTACCTATTTGTATACATAAATACACATGTATACATTATATGTCTATACATACATAGATACATTGAGCCGGTTTACACAAAAACCTTTGGGAGCTTTTGGGATGAGAAGCCAAAGTGCTTTACATCAGTTCTAAAGCACATTTTATTAGGAAACCAGAGGAGGTGTTGCCAAATGTTATTGCATCCACCACCACCACCTCTGCTAGCTCTAAGTTCCTCCAAGTCTCAGAGGCCACTGATTATGTGTAGCAAAAAAACAGCCCATTAACCTAGCAATTCTCAAACTGTTATCACCTTTCCCTGCCTCTGCAAGGACAGATACTACTTCCCCAGGCTCCAAAGTGGGAACATCTGGCTTAGCCATCCTCTCTCTGTTCATGTGGGTCGATGCTGCTGAGATAGGAGTCACCTACAGCTGCCCCTCTGTCAGGTCCTAACCTGCAACTATTCCCAACCATGTGAGATCTCACCATGCACTCTCTCTGACAGGTCCTCATTCTCATCAGAGCACTCTCTGCTCCCTCAAGCCTGATCTCCCTCCCTCTGTGTCTCTGAGGGTCTCACTCATAGAATCACTCTGACTGGAAAAGACCTTGAAGATCATCGAGTCCAACCACAACCTAACCATACTACCCTAACAATCCTCTGCTAAATCATGTCCTTGAGCACCACATCCGAACAGTTTTTAAACACATCCAGGAATGGTGACTCAGCCACCTCCCAGAGGAGCCTATTCCAGTGCTTAACAACCCTTTCAGTAAAGTTTTTCCTGATATCCAACCTAAATTTGGCCATTCACAAATCACCTGTTTGCCAAACAGAAAGCAGCAAAGCAAGAGGTGTCATCAACCACATGCCTTCAATAGGCTGAAGAGGCCATTTCTCATGCCTTCTGCCAGGCTCATTCCTGCAGCAGGCTTGTGCCCAGCCACAAACCACTGCAGCAGTAAACAGGAGCCCCCCAGCAGCACAGGCATATGCAAGGCAGCAAGCTCAAAACAAGCTGTGCCATCATCTCCTCATGTCTGTAATGCACTCAGACTTCTTCCTCATGCTGCCATGGACAATAGTCTAAACCCACTCTGAGTGAAGACACAGCCACAGTGACTGCAGAGCTCCTTCATCATATCCCCTTGCGTTGCTGAGCTATATGCTATTAAACAAACATCTCACCTCTATGAGTAATCTTATTATTATAGGATTGTAAAAGAATTTTATTTTATTTTTTAAATGATGGAGCTGCCACTGTCTGGAGGAAACCTGTGTTTTGTACACACAAAGGCACACACGTATTTCATATGGTGCAGTGCAAGCTGCACAGAATAGAAAGCAGCTGGAAGAAAATGGCTACAGAGAAACGGTTCTCTTGGGCATCATCTGTTGATTTGTTTTGTTTATAGAAGGAATGAGATTTTTATCTCTGCTCAAAATATAAAATGCTTCCATAGCACTGAGCTCACTGCTTGGCTATGCTCTTACTCAGGAACGTAAATAAAAATGGGGGGAAGGAAGGAAAAAAGACTTTACTGCACAAAAGCCCTGAAAATGTCAAAAATTAAGTAGAAAACTGTCCATCAGTGATACAGTCCAGGCTTGGAAGAGGAACTGAGTCACTAGCTGTCATGGAAATGAAGTCCTCCTTGCAGGGCTTGTTAATTGCTTGCTTCCACTAAAGCTGAGGATACAAGTGACAACGTACTCAATTCCCAGGTCTCAAATTGTAGCCTGCACCCTGGCCAGATGAACATCCTTACACTCACTGTAAATATACCAGCCCCTATGAGATTCATGGCCTACGAAGACACAGATTCTTACAGTATTTTGACCACTGTGTGCCCAGATAAGTATTCCAGCCTCCACCTATAAACTTGCTTTGGGGAGGCCTCATTCCTCTGGGTCTGGTGGCAAAGATCAGATCAACTCTTTCTTTCAACAACAGGCTCTATGTTCTAAGAGAACAGACAGCTGGCTTTCCACTCCAGTTGATATCATTTCCATTCGTACTAAACAAAAGTCGTATCTCAAGAAAGAAAACAAATTGTGGAAGCACTAAATAAATTAACTGTTGTTAATAGCTTTAAACTACTGAAAACCTAACCTACATAACTACAATGTGTGGTACCAAATATGTGAGAAATTACTTAAAGTTTAAATACTCTTTTAGTAGATAAAGTTTAAAATACAATTCTAAAGTCCAAAAAGTTCAAGGGCTGTTGTCATAGCAAGGAAGAGTTACCTTAACACTGCCTGATCTTGACTCTTAAGAAGAGATGAGAGCGGGCCAGGTGCATATCCAGAAATGAAGGCTTCTGAACACCACTCCTGAGCAGCCCTGCTTTGCTATCTATAGGCTGGATCTCAAGCCCTTCTGGAAACACAGAAGATGTTTGTTCTCCTTAAAGTTGAATTCCCTCTTCAACCAAGAGAGACTGCTGAATTCTTCAATCAAGAATCCCACAGTCAGATATTGCAGTACCTCAGAGACATGAAACAATCCAGAATGTTGGTGCTTTATTCACTTAAATCTATCCTGATACAGACGCTCATCTTCTCAGTTTTCCTTCCATGAAACCTACATTTTGGTCTCTCTCAGAGGGATTGCTGAATCACAACTCACGATGAATATTTCTGAAAATCTTAAAATTAAGCTTTGTTAGAAATCTCTGGAGGGGACACAAATCACACTGATATTTTAAGAGTTGGAAGAAGGCCCTTGTAGTCCTGGTCACCATTTCCCCTCTATGTCCCTCATGCTAGTATGTAACCTTCCTCTTTAGTTCAGTTCCTTTAGCTGTTCCTTCCTCTTCCCACAGTAGCTATATTTCAACTTTTTCCCACATTTCAAACCACGTGCCTCCATGACCTCTTACAGCTCTACTAAGAGGGTGTTTACATAAAAGCTCCTTTGAGTTTTTGAATGAGAAACCACAAATATACATGCACAGATTACATCAGATTTATTGCTACTGAATAAAGTAAAAGAATACTTTGAGTTACAGGTTCAAAACTGCCAATAGTTCCCATCCAAGAGCATTCATAGGATGCTATCACAACAGGATCTTGTGATCATACCAATTACCCATCTCCTCTGAAGTCCACTGTCTTATCATCCTTCCCATACCTTTTCATTCCCAACAATTATCACTATTAGCTAAAAGGAACCATTCTTTCTAAGAAGTCTACTTCTAAGAAAGCAAATTTGTCATCACAAACATGTGGTTACGTTCCCATGCCCTCCTAATCCCAACATATATCTCAGTTCAGCTCCTTACTCCAGCCTCAAGTTTCTGAAACATGCTTGGCCTCAACCTGTAACAATCTTCTTCCACTTCATCTGGATGGGCAGCTAGCTTCTTTTCCTTTACAAAGAACAGACACCAAACCAATATAACTGTTTTTCCCTTTTCCCTGTTTATTGCTTCCTTAGTAAACTGCCCCTCACAACCCCACAGGTTTCTGCAGAGCCATTGACGAAGCTGGTAAGGAAAGAAACTACCAAAGAAATGGCTATGGACAACCTCCTTTACGTTAAATGGCCCCTATGTGAAAATTCTCTGTCTTCTATGTGAAGATCGCTGTCAATTTGCACTGATGCTTCAGCCACAGAAAATGCATGTAAAGTAGATAAGCAGAATTTTTTTAAAATTGTCAACAGTTTATTCAACAGCCCATGAAAAGAGAGAATAATGAGATAGACACTGACCATCATTTTCTCAAACTCATTCACTATTCCTGTGAAAGTGAAATAAATACATTTCCAGGTTCAAATTGGAAAACACTTTCACCTCTTTCTGCTGGTTATCAGCAGTTGGCACACTGTGAGCTCATGGAACAGTAAACTTTGTTTTTGACAAAGAATAAAAGCAAAGAACAAACCTAGAGAGATAACAGATAGGGAGAGTATCTAAAGGATTCAAATTCAAAGGGGAACTGATAAAAGACAATGTATCAATAATATGTCAATATTATATATTAAAATAGCTTTCAGGCAGCTTCATTAAATATCATATAAAATCCCATATAGCAAGATAAGGAAGTCAAAAGCATTAGTTACCGGTGAGCCAGAAATGAGGACAAAACACACCCAAAATTGATGAAGGTTGATGGACAAGCAAAATGAAATGAAGAAGAATACAAACAGGAGGGGAACCAACTCTTTGAAATGGTTGATAACTACAGGACAAGGGGAAATGGTTTTAAGTTGAGAGAGGGGAGATTTAGGTTGGATGTCAGGGGGAAATTCTTTACAGAGAGAATGATGAGGTGCTGGAACAGGCTGCCAAAGAGGTTGTGGATGCCCCGTGGTGTTCAAGGCCAGGTTGGATGGGGCCCTGGGCAGCCTGGTCTAGTATTGAATGGGGAGGTTGGTGGCCCTGCCTGTGGCAGGGGGGTTGGAGATTCATGATCCTTGAGGTCCCTTCCAACCCTGGTCATTCTGTGATTCTGTGATTCTTTCTTTTAATGAAGGAAGTAGTGTTTAAGGAGGCAAGAGGAGGGGGAATGCAGATTTACTTTTCCACGCTCTGAGGAAGCTCTACCTGTCAAAACCACCCATTGATTTAACTTTCCATTTAAGCAGGAGCACAGCCAGGCTTGCAGGAAACTCACTGTCTGAAAGACATGGAGTGACAGGTCTGTGCCCCTTGGAACACAAGAGGATGCAGAATTGGCTCCCCCAGTACAGGTCTGCCAAGAGGAGTTGCTGATATGCTCCCTTGGGGCTCAGGGAGAGCAGAGCTCAATGCCTATTTGGTGCAGCAAGGACAGAGTGTTAAGCACCTCATATTCCTCATGCAGTCAGTAGATGGAGGCAGGAGCTCCCAGAAGTTAGTTCACAGCACCCAAAACTAGACTGTGATGTGCCTGCACATTGCCAAAATAAACAAATCACCTGCCCCAAGACAAAGAGCAGATCAGAAGCTAAACCCAACATCCGAGTCCAGGAGAACTAAAGGATTCACAGAGAGAGAGAGAGGATTCCCAGGCAGAAACTGCCTAGCACAGAGACCAGAGCAACTCCCCTCTCCTGCCTGTACAACCAAGCCCAACCCAGAGTCCATTCAGTCCTCCAGGAAAAGAAAGCAGAAATGAGACTGCTTAAGGGCTGAGGTTAACTCCTGTCACCAGCAGCACTTGTGCACATTAGACAACTTCACAGTTCATGGGCTATGGTCCATTGGATGCTACAGCTGCAAGTGATGCCAGAAGATAAAAATATGCTTGTTTCAGGAAAGGAAGCTAACTTACTCTTGTAGGTCTACCTTAGCCTACAATTAACACTATAATCTCCATGCACTAAAATCCAATTGTGCTTAAGGGATAGGGAATGAAAATGTTTAGGAAAAACAAAGATCATGAGAAGCAAGTAGGCTGGAGATTGAATCCTTCACAGAGTTTTTTGGGGTAATGCACTTCTAAAAAAGAAAAACAAAAAACCTACAACCAACAAGCACTTGAGGGCCTTCAAACAAACACTGCTGGACACACAATCTGAATTTTAAAAAACTTAAACATAAGAGGGCTCTTGATCCTGTAGTGAAGGGCAAGCAAATAAAACCAAAGTTGCCCAGACTGAAGCCTGAAGCTGCAAATGCAGTGATAGAAAAATGTTTTACCTCTCTCTCTCAAAAAAAAAAAAAAAAAAACAAAACAGAGAACTCTGTTTACTTAAAAGAAGCATAATCAGGGCAGTGAGCAAACTTCATTCTGGATGATCAAATCTACCTTGTTTTCAGAGGAAGAAAGCATTTAGTCATTTGTGGTATGGCACTTCTCCAAACTGTAATTCAGCAGTTTATTCTGCTCCTTCTCAGGCTCACCTAGAGATGCTTGATTTAGCTGAAAGGGGAGGCCGTGTACTGCACAGCTGTGGGATCAAATTATGTTTGACGCGTTAGTGGGAATTCCAGATTTGCTTGATGTAAAGCTGCGTGACAAAGACTATTGGAATCTGTAAGCTTTTTCTGTCATCAACAGCAGTTTGTTCATGTTTCCTGTTGAGTCAGATCCTTCTAGCTTCCATAATGGGCCATTTGAATAAAGGGGAGCAGAACGACTTCCAGTGACATAATGGCCATTTCAGGAAAAAATAGCTGGGATTAATAGAACAGTAAAAAAAGAAAAAAAAAAAACAACTAAACAACTTCCCTGCTTTCTGCTCCTGTGATCCTGATGCAGGAATAAACTCAGAAACTACCAGGTAGTAATATGGAAAAACCCTGCTCCTTTTCAGGCTCACCTAGAGATGGTCAATTTAGCTGAAAGAGAAGGAACCACAGAATTATAGCCTAAACCTGAAGTCAGCCACCGCTGTGGGAGGGATGTGCAAGATGAAAAGAGTTCAGCAGGCAGAGCTCAGTGAAAATGCAGCCAGAGCCCAGCTGCAGCCAGGAGCACCAGCCCTGGAGCATTCCCTGTCTGTGCAGTCGTGCTTCCTGCCAGCAGGTGAAAAGCTTGCTTAAACTTCTGAGGATTGAGATGCCTCTGTGATCTCCTCAGCTCAATGAACCTGACAGGAGAGCAGAGCAATTCACCATTAGGGATGAATGCTGGAGCTCCACACCCAGCCTTGGGTTTCTAGATACAGAGGACCTTTGATGGTTGTACTGAGAGCTGAAATAGCTTGGGCATACATGTTTACAACTGGCACTTCTTTCAGAAAGGATCTTATATGGGATCTTCCCAGAAGCCTTATCTGCATGTTTTAGAGAGAATAATCTGCTCACCCTATATCTGCACTCAATTCATAAGCACAGAGCTCCAGTGATCAAGCATCTTTTCAAATACTGAAATGTTTAAGAAGAAGAAATTGTGTGAGATCTTGTTCTAGGTGGCATCTTGTTTAAAAAAAAAAAAAAAAAAGTATTTGATCTCAGTTTTGCATAACTCAAGTCCCAAAAGTAGCAACTTTTTGCAAAATCAGAGCAAAGTTTTTGTTTGGGACAGGCATTCATAAGCTTTCTCTTTCATACTGCTTCCCAAAACCACAGACGTGAAGCAATGCCAAAAAAGCAATAGTACTGTAGTCACCAGTATCAAAATACCTCTATCCTGAAATTAACTTAGAAAGAGGTCTACTACAGACATCTTATCTACTAATGAACTCTTAACACATTGTCCCCATGTACAAGCAACCCCTGCATCTAAGTGCATGCAAACATCTGAGCATAAGGAAAGGAATAAAAAAAAAAGACTTCATTTTCATTTGTGGTCATCAGAGACAGCAAATACTCTGTGTCAGAACTGACATGTTATGCAATGCATGAACAGTGCCTTGATACAGGGAAACCCAAATTTCTCATTCTGTCTACATATTTCTGTAACATAAGTGATCATAGCACTGAATTAATGTAAAAATGACATCTTTATGAACAATTTAGCTTTTCAGAAACAGACAAGGACATTACCAGTATATATTTTGCTATGCTTGAAAGCATGTAATTAAACATGGATCTCACAAACATAAACAAACACCTCCCATCCAACCTCCAAGTTTTGAAAAAAAAAACAGGTTTGTTTAGACAAGGGGTTGATAATCTAGTTTGAACACAGGTATCTGAATGCTGTGACAGCTTCTTCATAATGCTAAGTTTATGGTACATTAAACTTTAAAGCAAAATAAACTCCTGCTTTCATTTTATCAAATATCTTCCCAGGCAGCAAAAAGAGACAAAGCAATGTTTGCAGCTACAACCAAGCACGGGATACCCTGCTCGGGAGATCTTTGAAATGAAAATGAACAATATGTTGTAAAGATACACTTTTCAGTCGAGAATATCACTGGGATTTGTAAATGTTAACCTCATTCCTCCCTTAAGTGTTTGTTTTTATTTCATGCCCGGAAAAGAACCCTGAGTTTCACAGAGATTAAGCAAACAGAGACAGCAGCCCCTGGAATTGAGGAAGAAAGTGCTCTTAGAAGAAACTGCTCTGATAATCAGCTTGGCTAGTAGAAATCACAGAGGGTGGAAGCAACACAGACATGAGATTTTTTATTTTTTTTAAAGAGTGCTCAGTGTTGTACCTCTGATATGTACTTGCCATATATTGTTGGCTTTTTTTATTGTCACTAAAGCAGTATTTTCACTGTCTATCACAATAATAAGGAGGTAGCAGCAGCCATTGAAGAATCCATGGTATGAGGTCTAGGGGAAGAGACTTGGACCTACTGATAGCAAGTGCTAAAGATGGGGAAGGAGCAGACAAGTAAACCCCATAGGAGTAGAAGTAAGCAGGCAGACCTGAGCAGCTTATATTAATAGAAGACAGAAAAAAAGCAGCTTCAGGTTTGTTCACCCCATTCCAAATCTGAAGAGATTGTGTACCCAAGAGATACTCTGTACTCTCAACATTAGATGAGCTGACTTGAATCTGCTATAGGAAGAGGCTTTTTAAGGTCATGTGGAGGATAAACAGAGATTATAGGCTCTGAATTAAGGTTGACAAGACACATTATCAGCATCATCCTCATATTACATTAATAAAAACATAAGAGAAATCAGGTGTGCTGTTAGACAGTGTTCTACACAGAATTACTGGCGTTCCTGATTGTACTGTAAGAGGCAGCCTAAATAATGGCCAAGTCATCCAAGTTTCCTCTTAGGACCTGCATCTGTTTATTTTTAAGCAGCTACAGCTTCTCCTACCTTTCCCAACCAACCTCTACTTCTCTCCCCATTTCATATGACCTCACCTTATCCAGAAATGTGAAGAAATTGGTCTTATCACAATTTAGCAAGATACCACCTGTCAGCTGAACTGTGATAAATCACAGCTGGCCTTACAATGCACACACTAACAGCTACAGAGGCTTAGCTGATGGGCAGCAACTCAGGGGCGGCATTTAAACCTCCAAGTAACGCCATTCACAAAATTCTTGCTAAGGAAATAGCTCAATAACACAGCAGTTGACATCACCATGTTACAATTCTAGTGTACGTTAGGTCTATCATCTCTTTTTTCAACCTACAACTGCATTTTGTTTAGCCTGTAAGCCTTTTAAAGCAAAAGAAAAGTGGACAAACTGCCTAGTCTTTGTATTCACAGAATAGTTGACACGCTACAATCCTGATCAAACAGAAGCTACCAGCATCCCAAAACTTACAACAGCAAATATTAATACTTCCCTTCTCCTATGACTGCCATCCTGAAAAGTTACAACGTTGGCAGAATAAAAAAGCCTCCCCCAGAAAAGAGGTATTCAGAGGTTATTAAAAAATGAGAGTAAGGCTTAGAATGGAAACATCAAAAAAACTTGAGTAGTTATTACTTTATTAATACTCCCATCACAGATTAAATTTGTGCTTTCTAACTCCTAGAAGAACCACACAACTCCACATGCAAATGGTTGTAATAAAAAAAAAAGACATTCTCTAGAATTAGGGACCTGCATTTTGTTAGCAATCTTTTACATACTCTTTAAGTAATTCCTTGAATCCAAAGTCTCAACTGTGAATGAAGTAGGCTGCGAGCATGAGTTGTTTTTCACTCATTCACTTAAATGGAGCTTTGATATGAGAAAAAAAAAAAAAAAAAAAGTTTTATAAAAAATAAACCGTCTGAAAGTCTGAAAAATAAGCACCATTCATGTAGATGTGCTTCAAGACTTGTGTCTTCACTCACTGCATTTTACTGAAATAAATGGATCCAAATAACTTAGTCAACTAAGCAAGCTTACCAATAGCTCGTGTATGCTGCCCAACATGTTTAATTGCAAGTTTCAGAAACAGCACCAGCTCCTCCTTGGAAGAGTGACCTAAAGGCAGCTGTATTTAATAAACTACCCCAAAATCAACTTGCATCTGCAGATCAATAGGATCAGTGACAGGTTAGGGCATAAAACACCTCCCTTCATAAAACTTCAGTTTCTTTTACACAGCACCTTCACAGGGTTCATCTTCAGCCAGGAAAAGAGAAACAAGGAATGGTGTATCTCTACTCTAGGGCAATTTCCCACCTCACCCCTAATTAGACTTTATGAAGACAGTTATTTATATACTTTATATATTATAAGTTAGACTTTATGTATGACAGTTGACTGTTCGCGGCTAGGAGCCTGGTACAAGCTTGCATTTAGTCTGCCTTTAGATCCAAGTTTATTTATAGAATCATAGAATTGTTGAGTTGGAAAGGAACCTTAAAGGCCACCCAGACCTACTCCCTTGCAGTGAGCAGGGACATCCACAGCTAGATCAGGTTCTGTAGAGCCCGCTCCAGCCTGATCTTGCATGGACATTTGCAAGGACAGGGACATCACCTCTATCAGAGCAATCTGTTTCATTTATGTTGAGACAGAATTCAGCACAGAGCTTCCATGCCTTCCTTTCTACAGGAGGGCCTTTCTTATAAGAGCCTTTCCTAAAATGAAGCACAAAGCAAGGCTCTGGAGAAGCATGGATCAGAACACGGTACATTTGTACAGAGCACTTCTCTGCCTTCACAGCCCTCAGCACACCTTGACATTTAAAGCATGGAAGCACCAGGCTCTTCTAGCCATCTCACAGGCTGCCAGAGTTCACCAGACCTTGTGCTGCATTTCTGAACCATGGCTCTCCCCCTGGCCTCTCTCCTCCTATTTGAGCTTATGCAGATCTATGGGTCAGCAGCTAAACAGCATGGATTTACCAAAAGATCTAGTGTTGCCACTGTTTTTCCAATTAAAATTCAAAAGCAGTGGGACTTGGACCTTTGTGATGATTTGTGCAGATCTTAGGAAGAAAACTGGCTTGCTCACCTACCTGAGATGGTAATGCACATCAAAGAGGGAATTGATTTGGCTCTTCTCAGTCTCTCTAGACTCTCCCTTGATATGGAAGCGGAACAAAGTTTGATAGGATTAAAGAATCAAGAAATGTGTACAGAAGTGATCCATCATTTACACTACTAGAACAATTGTGCTGAAATCATGATGTCATCATTATTCTTTTCTAGATCAGTTTGGGATTTTCTTCTGAAGCTCTTCTTCTCTCACTGTTTCTGAAATTATTTCTTGAATTCACGTAGGAATGAGAAAACACGTGACCAAAAAGCAGGGTTTGAGGTATCTAGTGAAAAGAGTCAGAACAGCATTCCCAGATCAGCCACTTTAATTTCCAAAACAGATTATCTGGATTGGGTTGTGTTAGGTACTTCTTCCCTTCATCTCAGCATAGCTCATTGTCATGCCTACTGCACTTAACATTAGAATTGCTGTTATTCTGGTTTGTGTCCATTATTCAGTGTGGAAAGAAGAAGAGAAGAAATTCAAGCAACAGTTAAAGTGTCTGTAAATTTAAACCAAGAAACCTGGCAAAGGTCAAGTGTGCAACATAGTGCAAAGAAGGGTCCAACAACACCCTGTGACAAGAACTCAGTTTCTTTGTGATCAGCATCAGTGTTCCTGCAGCCTAGAGAAATTAATAAGAAACCAACAGTAGTTAAGTCCTCAATTTTTATGACAATTTCAGTGAGCATTTGTTGGTAAAGCACTCAAAAGAAAGTCTTGCAAGGACAGAACTCTGTAAAAAGCAATGTGAGTTTCATAAGTTTGTATTTCAACCTCCACACCCAAACCAGCATGCCCTTTGCACCCCTTCCAGCCAGCTATCTTCCAGTTGCACCTTAAAAATAGGAAGTCTCTGTAGATGTTGGGAGAACTTCAGCAGGCCCCTTTTGCCTTTACCACTTACCAGTACAGAAGAACCACGAATACCGCCAGTAAAGCCAGGGTGACTGTTGTACTGTTCACTTCTGCAGAGGCAAATGCCAGGAGATCAGAGAGCTCCATTTTCCTCTAGCACAGTGCCAGCCTTCAGTGGTGCAAGCATGCACACAAGGGAAAGTCTCCTCAAGAGCTGATAAACCTCCCACAGCTATTTGAATGACATCTGCAACAAAAACAGGAACCAAGAGAGCAAAAATACATCGAGTCAAGTATGAACTGCAAACCTTTCCTGTTCTTATCGACTGCACACTCAGAGAACTTGAAGGTTTACCAAATGGTAGGATGTAGAAATTCCCCCTCCCCTTTTGCTGACTGTCATGTCAGTAAATATTTACATATCAACTGCTTAAGACATCAGTGCGGTCAAATGGGTTTCTAGACAACAAGTGTGGGAGACTGGGGAAAATGTGGGAAAAAGAAGGAGGGGAAGGAGAGCCTGACTCCGGTACAGATCATGGAGGAAGAATACATGACCACCCATCATCCGTGTCTTAGCATGCAAACAGCAGTGTTCTGTGAAGTAATAAAACCAGAGCATTTCTGCAACAGAAAACTTCACTGGCACTGATCTCCAAACTGTTTATACTTTAAACACAGTAGAGTTGAAATTACCTAAGCTAAAAGGAGGAATTAGGGGAAAACTCTTCTAATGCGACTACTAGAAGACATACATAGAAAGAGAAACTAATGAGCAGAAAAAAACAACTGTAGCACCTGGGTAAGTTAGAGTTGCTTGCACCAGTCGCTGTATAGGTAGCACCGTTAGGTTGGACCATCTCAGGTCCATAGGTATCACAGCAAATTTTCCAGGCTCAATGCAGTGCCTCCTCTGGAGGTACTATTTGCCACAGCATCAGTATGTAGCCAGAGAATCTCTGGTACCAGGGTTAACATTAATAGAAGCATGTGCTCCTTTGTGTTTCTGCACTGTGGCACAGTCAAGCTGTCACACAACCTGAACAGTCTGAAGGCAGTTCAGGAAATGAGTTGCCCCAGCACGTGAATTCCTCAGCTCTCTTCCACAGTTTCCACTCTGCAAACCTTAATCCTATTTCAAAAACTTGATCTGGTCCAGTGAGAAAGATAAACCAGAAAGTAAGCCTTGAAACATGTCTGTATGAGGAGACCATTAACCTGTTACATACAAAGTTGCTAAACACCAGTATCAAAAAATATTGCAGATTACAACATGAGCAGCTGCAACATGCAGGTAAACACTTGCCCGTGATAAAATTCCCAGAAACTATGCGGTATTGTTTGTAACTTACGAAACTACAAATACACATATATGCACAGCAGCCTTCTCATAATGTACTGAAAGTTAAGGGAACTAAAACTAACCAAAAAACTCAGTGAGAAAGAGGCAGTCTGCAACGTTTGATTCCCACAACACACCAGATGAAGAGTTGTTTCTTCTCATACAACCTCAAGAAAATAGCTTAGATTTAATGCGCGAGGCTCCTCCAATATCACTGTATTACATTTCCTGCTCTTACCAGAGAAGTTAATAATATAGGTATCAAAAAAGTAAAGTCTCTAACACAATGGAGTTTAATTTTAAGAAGATTTGGCTCTACTCTAACTGAATCACTGCTATTTTTGTTCTCCGTGCTTCACAACTGCATTAATTCCCTTCCAGCTTCAGATCCTTGCAGAATGAGTAAAAGGTGTTAACCAGCTCATTGGCTCCACAGGACAGCACAGTAGATCACAGAAAACTTTTCTTATTGTATTAATGTTGCTATTGCTGTTCAGGGTCAACAATAGCTCTGCTAGCTTGCAGCTGCCAAGTTCTCCAAGAACAACTGCAACGAAACACAAGACCAGTGATGTAAGGAATTAGCGGGCACAAGCCAACCCCACTTTAAGGAAGAAAATAATTAAAACAAAAAATATTTTAAAAATATCAATATGTATTAAATACTTTTTAAAAAGAAACAAAACAAAACCTACCACAAATATAGAAAGTAAAAAAAATAATATTCCTGTTTCAATGTGCATTAATTCTCTTGGCTTTTTAATTAAAGGTTACATGATACAAAGGAACGTGGTTAAGTGGGCAACACTGGTGGGAGGTGGAAGGTTGGGCTAGATGATCTTAAAAGTCCTTCCCAACCTTTCTGATTCTATGATTCTGTGATTTATCTGCATGTGGAGTATTAATACCTTCCTGTTCAAGACAGTGGCAGAAGTTCTATTAAGTTCAGCAAACACAGAGTCAAGCACAGATCTTGCTTATTTTTTAAGAAGTACACTGGAGCCTTTTCCCAGTCACACTGGGAGGTAGTTGGGATGAACAGTTCTTAAACACACACATTATAATAGAAAATAGGCTCTCACATCAGCATCCAATTTGGAAGAGAACACATAATTAAGCTCCCAACAACAACAACCATCATTTTCTGCTGTTGATGTTGGAGTTTTATTTTTGCTTTGGTTTTTAATCCTCAGCACCTGTTTCTTACTAGAGGATTTTAACTTGGCACCTCCAGCCACTGAAAAGAGCAGCAGGCAGCATTATTTCCAAAACTCACCTGGAACACACTTAAGTGCTGTCCCAGAGTTTAGTACTTCAGCTTCATGAAGAGTCACAGAAATCCATCACACTTTGTGGGGCAGGGGAAAGGAATCAGGAGGGATGCAGACAGCAACAAAAACAAATTATTCTTCAGCCTTGCTTTCAGCATCCTTTCTTTACTAACAGGCCATTTACATGAGAAAAAACATTCTTAATAGCTAATTAACAGCAGACATATTTATCACCAACCTCTCTGTTGTTTATATGGAGATACGTTGCTCAGGCTGATTATAAGGACATGTAAACTATGGAGACAGATATGAAGTCCTCACTAATCACCTGATGAAGGAAGACAGAGACAAGATGAAGCAGCAGAGGCCTTTTCCTGTTCATCTCTTATAAGTCAGCAGCGTTAACTGTGCTTGCCTTCACAAGGCTTCTCCCAAGACAGCATCTACCAAAGTTCACAGTTCCTCGATGAGGTGCCATCCGAGCTCTTCTCTCCTGCAGCAATGAAAAGCCACAGATCTCCACCTCATCCAACACAAGCTCACACTCAGGATATCCACCTCATCCCTCCTCCCTTAGCGTTGACATTGCTGCAGACTTGGAGGTCCCAGCAAAAACCAGATCTACAAGACAGAAGTAGGACTGAACTTTAGTATATATGCATGTTTGCAGCAGGAAATATTAAAAAGGGAAGTACATTACTACACTACATTCAGAGTATAAGCAGTTGAAGTGTTCCTCAACTAAAACAAAAAAAGGCTATCCGGGTTCTCCAGGAAATGTTCATACATTAAATTCCTGTCTGCTCTAATTCCAAGAATTTTTTTTTTTTTTTTGTAAACGCTCCTGCAAAACAATGTGTTTCAACTTCAAAATTAATACAGGTGTGGCAGTGAGCCTCAGCAATGCCAGACATAAACAAGTATCTCTCAGACATGAAATACACAGCTTATTAAAAAGCAGGGTTAAAGACATTCTCAGTAGAGCTAAATCACATTAAGGATTTTGACCAGTCTTCAAAGCATACTGAATGGAAAATGTACTCTCATGTATTTCAGAGGCTAATGACTAACCAGCCTGACTAACCAAGAACTCTTGTTAATGACCAAAATCAACTTCTCTCATGCTATGCTACCTCATACATTTTAGGTCTATAATAATCTAATTAAGGCCGAGCCATATCAACTTCACCATAGATGAAGGAAGTCTAGAGAGGTGTTAAGTTTTAATTTTATAGCAGTTCCTCTCTATAGAAATTTGTAGCACAGTCTTTAGATCAAGGAAATTGTGTTATACAGGCAGCTTAGCCACAAATTACTGCAAATGAAATACCACAGAACAGCTTAAAAAACATGAGATTAATCGGAGACTAGTTTACATGTAAGCTTTAACAAAGCCCATGTACAAAACTAGGTATGTATATAACATTAATTTATCTTAAAGACAAAAACCTTTCCAAAGCAAAAATGAATTATTAACATCTTTAAAGTAGATCAATCAAAAAGATCAAAGGCACAGTTCTCAGAGGCTTTTTTTTTTTTCTTTTAATATATATGTTTAAAACAACTTTAATAGCCAAAGTCCTGGGAATATTAATGTATTACAGCAGAGGGATTTACAGCTGCCTTCTATGACTCCATTATTACTATCCCTGTGTAAGGAGATTGGCCAAGCAGATTAATCAGGTGGTCTTAACCCCCTGCACGATAAGCTACAACAAACTACTCCAAAGATAGACCACTGAGGCATCAGAGCCCAGATCAAAAGATCCTGCTCTGAATTCCAAACGTCCAGGAGCACTGAAAGGACACCATGGACTCGTGGAATATTCTTGAACCACCCTGAATAAAATCACTCCAATGAACTGGATCTCCAAAGGGCGAACACTGCAACCGTGAAACCACACTGAGGAAGCTGCTGTCATGAGACTTCCTACTGAGAAACAAAGATATATTTTTATACTTAAATTGTTTCCCTAAGTCAGAACCTGGCTATATTAACATAACTGCTTCTCAGAAGAGGGGCACCTAGCCTAAAATTCCAGGAAGGCTGAAATGCAAACTTGCACTTCACCTACAGAATTAATCTTAGACAACTAAAAATTTTGGTACTTCAAAATCAATCAATATCACAGGGGCTAAAAAACCTCATTATGCTAACCAAATGTAGTGCCACTGCACTAAGTCCCCTCTAAAGCAACAAGCTGTGAGATATCCTACTTATTTCAAAGAACTCCACTTAGAAATAGCACAGATTTTGTGGTCAAAAGGAACATCAGTTTCTTCCTCTTGCTGTGAGGCTCAGAATGAGTTTCTAAAATAAAGTTACCTTTGCTAATAGTGACATTAAGGTCTTGAAGCCCCAGTGAAATTCCAGAGAAAGCAGAAATTAATGCAACATCTGCTGCCCAAGGCCAGGCATTTCTAAGCAAATTGGCATTATTAAATAATCAGTAACTTGTTTATATTTCTATAGCTTGCTTTAGAAACATTGATTGATTCAAGCAACCCTATAATTTCATTGTGCTATAAAGTTGACTGGAGATAAGTAAGGATTTATGTTCACGAATCAATAGTTCCACGTTGATAGCAAAAGCCAAAGAACCCTGCCTACACAAGCCTTCTAGTAGCACAAAGCCACATTAATGTTTGTCTTAGTAACGATATCGCGATAAGAAACAGTAAGTTATAATTCACTGTATGAAGTTCAATTTGTGAATGCCAAGAAAAAAACATCCAACGTTCTCTGACTGAAAATTTACTTTAGATGGCAAACTCAAGGCTTGAATTCTCCAAGCTGTGTCTGAGTGCTGAGCCACAGATCAAAAGAACTGTGAAAATTTTTACAGAAGCACCATGTTCTATAACTTAATTAACTAAATAGTTCTTATCAATTTCTCTTTCACTTACCAGTCCATGGAATCAACACCAACACATACAAAGATCAGTCCTTTTCTGTGCTTTGCAAATGGAAAGATACAGAACATTGGTTTTCTCCAATTAACAGAAAAATTTTGAGAGCTCAACATGCTCTGTAGCTACTACATTCCCCACATTACCTCACCAGTTTGCACTTCCATAATTTTATTATGGAATCCTTTCAGTAGGATACAGAAAGATTTCTTAAGAGAACAAAGAGGCAGCAACTTCAGAAACAGCGAGCCTCAACACTGCACTGCTCTGAGCAATGGCTTCTGAACTTCCAGCTGGACAAATCTTGATCACTGAGTCCTTTGGGTCATCAGAATGAAAGAAAATGGATTAGAGACACAAACAGGAAGGACAAGGGGAAGAACAGCAGCCAAGAAGAGGTAGGGCTGAGTGCATTGTCGTAGAGTTGCTGTGAGTGGATATGATGGACTAAATTCCCAGGTATGAACTTCATTTGGATTCCTGGGAAGATGTTGTAGGTTGGAGATCTTCAGTGAAGCCACTCACAATAACAAAGACCTATCAGTGCTCTCAGGCAACTGCCAGACTGGTTACTAAGGCCTGAAACAGGTGAAAAGATAATGACAGACACAAAAGAACAGGGTATGTGAAAGAGAAAATCTACTGAAACGGTGCATTTATCAATACCTTGTTGGAATTCAAAATAACAAAAAGGAAAAGACACCAAAAGTCTCAGAAATTGTAAATTCAGATGAGGAAATGAAACATTCTTCTGGACAGGTCTCCCACTGTTTTTTTTCCAGATAGCATGTGGTTCCAGAAGAAGCTGCACAGATATCACAGGATCATAGACCAAGAGAATCATAGGGGTTGGAAGGGACCACTAAAGATTTTGAGTCCAAACTCCTACAAAAGGATGTTTCCCAAGATAGGTTCCACAGAAAGAGTCCAAGTGGGTTTTAAATACCTCCAGAGATAGAGACTCAACAACAACTCAGGGCAGCCTATTTCAGTGCTCTGTTCACATGAATGAATGAACAGAGAATGTTCCCACGGATTATGATAGCCTTCAAGCTGACTAGGAATGGTACAATCAGGTCCCAGCTGGGAACTGCAGACGGTATCAGATCTGCCTGTATGCCTTACCTCTCTAACTGTTGAACATCAGAGTGACTGGATGCAATTAACACTCCGTTGTGAATAAGAAAGCAAAATGAAAAAGAATGTACAATGAATTAGATAATACAGACATAAAGAACAGGATGAGCATTACAATTCGAGCATTAACACCATCTAGTCTCAGTACAGAAGGAAGGTAAACCATCAAGTAGAAAGCAAAAAGAATGGTCAAAATCAAGCAAGTCAGACCAATTCTATTGCCATTATAATGATTTTGAAACTTCAAGAAGCCCAGAAGCTACTAGTTTATATCCTCATGTTGAAAGGAGATACAGCTGCAAATAGACTCAACATGGCAGTTCAAAGTAATCGCTAAGGATGACCCCAGCTCTTCAGCAGTTCTCTACCAGCATCCACAGAGCCTTACTTTTAAGCTGCAATACAGCCCATCATGGTATGGACATGGTAAGGAAGCTCTTCTGGACAACACTGAGTGCATGGTTTCTGGGATTCTGCTCAAGCTCCTTTTTGAGACAGGCAGGGGAGGCTGGTACCCTATTGACTCTCTTGCCTTTGGAAATATTTACCATGTTCCCCAATGTAAACATTGCAAAATACCTATAATTGCAGGGTGAACAATCATGTCAGACACTTTCAGATGGCTGTAAGAACACAAAATTCAGGGTGCGCTGAAACACAGAGAGCCATAGCGACAAGACCTAAGTGTTTCTACACTGTGAGCCAATCACAGAGGCAATACAAAGTACATTGAAAGCCTTATCTGAACACCCACCCTATTCAGGGGATATTCTCTATCTAAATTCATGCATCACATGATGAAAAATTCTTGGTAGATCATGCCCAGTATTCCCAAAGGCCTTCTTTCCCACGTGAAAGAGCACAAATAACTAACATGCAAACTGTAGCCTCTTAAATGCTACAGAAGCTGTATGAAACAAACCTATGGCTTTGCTCTAGTTCAGCCTTTCGTAGCCTCCAATTCATCATTTTTTTCCCTGCAGTCCTTTCTGCTGGCCCCTCGTGCACTAATTCACAAATCAGAATTCCCTTCAGCTCCCTCCCACTCATTCTCAGCAGATATGTTACAACATACACAGGCATGCATAACAGGTGAGGGGGCAAAAAAACAGAAGAAGTGAATAACAAACTTACACAATAACAAAACCAACATTTCCATATCTGAGCTCTTACTGCAAATCTTGGCTTACTTTTTTTTTTTTTTTTTTTTTCCAAAGTGCCAGTTCTTCATTTGTACAATTGTGACAAATACAGGTTTTACTGGGGGCAAAGAGGGTCAAGACCTCACAGCAAGAAAAACGATTTTCCAAAGCTATGAAACTCAAAAGGACCAGGGCCAAAATCCTAATTAAGCTATTTTAATTGCTCAATTAAAAAAAAAAAATGCATGTTTTTCCTGCAGTCTCATGAATCTGAGAGTGAATTTGTGATTTCTGAATGCCTGAGGTTAGAAGTACTTCCAAAAGGGCATGAACCCACTAAGCTGACCCGTTAGCCACAGGAAAAGAGGTTAAGTGGAAGACTAAGTAAGGTGGCATGTGAGCTGAAACAGCACGAACTTAGGCTCAACAAGATTTCAGCCCTGCTGATGCTCACGTTAACCTGTTCTCTCAGACTGATACATAGATGAGATCCAAGCCTAACACTCACAATGAGTGCGGCCTTCTACCTCTTTCCTATCTTCTGCTGCCAACTGGCAGATGAGCCCAACTCTAAACTGTGACTGGGTTAATGAAGAAATACGTAACCTTCTCAGTTTCACTGGAAAAAAAAAAAAATCGTATGGAAAACAACTTTAAGCCATCATGCTTTGTCTTGTTACTGGCTGCTGATCAAAGCTTGGGTTCGATTTGGAAAACCATGGCCCTGTGACAATCTGAGAGGAGTGCTTTGTACTCACCACAGAACCTAACAAAGTCTTCAAGCTCCTGAGCGCCTTGGGTGTTGGTTTTTTTAAAAACAATTCTTAGAAGTTTCTTTCTACTCCAAACATGCTGCTGCTTTCCTTACCTTCACACAGTTAAGGACAACAAGCTCAAGCAAGGGATTGCAGTGATAAATCTGCTTTAGTTTGAGCATAACCAGCACCCCTGGCACTAACCACAGTTAACTTCAGCTCTTCTCATTATTTGAAGTGTTCTTTCCAACCCAGAACACCACTACTCACCAGCACTGAGACCTTAACCTGCTCTCACAGTTACATTCTCAAAGCAACCCAGCTGGCACAGTGTGAGCTAGTAGGTACCAGCCAAAATTTCTTCTAGATGCTAGCTCAGAGAGGCAGATCTCTTAGACACATACCAACAACTACGGCCCTGTCCCAGGTATGCTGGAATTTCTGTATATGAACACTATGGAGATACATACCTTTTCTAAAGAAGAAATCCCACAGAGGTCCCCCAGTGTATCAGGCATTGCCTCAAAAGCCCTGGCTTAGCCTGTGGTAGCTCAGGCTACAACAGCAACCACGCAATAGAGCTGGACTAATTGAGACAGCCTGGGGGTGAAGGGATGTTATGATGAACTCTAATTTATTTCCCTTACCCTAGTAAGCAAAGTGACACATGAATGCAAGATGCCAGATGGAGTAAGCTGGCTGGAAATGGCGAAATGCCTAGGGTTTCAGGAGGGACCTAGATTTATGCAAGACTTGAAGCCAAGGGCAGAAATGGCAGAGACAGACAGGACTAAGACCTCCCCATGCATTTGATGAGGTATAAAATCTACTGATCATCTCTGCCCCGTCTTCATAGTACCATAGAATTGTTAAAGTTGGAAGAGAATCTTAAGGGTCATCTTGTCCAACTCACCTGCAATGAACAGGCACACTCACAGCTAGATCAGGGTGCTCAGAGACCCATTCAGCCCGACCTTGCTTGGATGTCTGCAAGGACCTCTAAGCAACTACCTCTGTGCAACCTGTTCCAGTGCCTCAACACATTTAGCTGTAAAAAACTTCTTATGTCCAATCTAAATCTCTCCTCTTTTAGTTTGAAGCCACTTCCCCTTGTCCTATCATAACAGACCCTGCAAAAGAGTCTGTCCCCTTGCTTCACACAGCCCCCCTCTTAGATAGTGAAAGGCCACTTTCAGGTCTACCTGGAACCTTCTCTTCTCCAAGCTGAACAGCCCCAGCTCTCTCAGCCTGTCCTTATAGAGAGGCGCTCCAACTCTTGCACTACTTTTGTGGCCTTCCTCTGGACACGCTCCAACAGATCCATCTCTCTCCTGTACTAAGGACTCCATGTCTGGACATAGCTATGGCATTACTGAAGGTAGCCACGCAGGACCTACCTTTGTTTTCCACTGGCCAAGTCTGCAAAGCAGCTCAGCAAACCCATAGAGGCAGATACTCCAGGGGCCTTGCACGTGCACATGGAGCTTTCACATGGGTTGCCACCAGGAATGATGCAGCTGTGAGCCTGGTGCAGGCAAAGGCACTCTGTCCTTGTCTCTGAGTGGAGAGAACTCCAAGGGTAAAATATTGTTCTTCTCTTAGTAAATGTAACTCCAATTAACCTTATTGGACTATTGTGGGTACACTGAGAAGATTACACTCTTTAATGTGCAGTTACAGTTGTATTGTAAATGCAACATTACATGTTTTCTATTATGGTTCAAGACCACTATATGCTCTTCAAGACTGTTATAAACCTCAGAAAACAGGGGTTTATAATGGAAACACTGAAACACTCACTCTAAAAGCCCCGGCAGAAAGGAAATATAGCTATAAATTCAGCTTCTGTTTTCTAGCATACACATTGACAAGGTATGAATAATATGTATTGTTACAGTTAGAACAGACAGATGAACACATTGCTCAGGGTAACCTTTGTTGCAAAAGTGGAGGCTGGAAAAGGCTCTAAGTGAAAAGAGCAACCTTTTGTCTTGTCTTTAACAGGGTTACTACAATTGCAATAATGACAAAAACAGAAATTTAGTAGCCTGCGCACTAAGGCTGATTTCTGATTGCACTACAGCTGGATTCTGAATGCACTGTTCTTAAAAAGGGTGGGTGACATTTTGGTAGCCCCCCACACCCATTCAGCCTCTCTATTTTGAAAATAATTGACAGTTTGGATACTGTTCAAATGACATGGCAGATCAACTCACCAGCTATTGCAAATCTAGCAATTACTGAACTTGATAATGTAAAAAGGCACTGATCTGCTTGGCAAGAGAAAGATGGGCAGGTAACAGCACTATTGCTAGGGCTGTCATATTTGGGAATTTCTTCAGATATTAATAGCAACTGCAGCAGCGGGTTAATATGATAGCATTAGCCACCTCATGCTGTTTGATTTCTGATGTGTAACACGAATGGAAAACAAAACCACTTTTAGGGAGGTAGACTGACGTCAGGTGAAACAGGGAAATCCGTGCCCATGTTAGATGCAGCAGGGGCATACTTGATATCAGCATGCAAGGAAATGCTCCAAACACAGACAAGTAGTCAGCAAATACAGTCCCTGTCGTTTTTTTTTACTAGTGCTGCTCATGCATGGGAAAAAGGTACTTGAATGCATAGGGGGTACTTTCAGTTTCAGTGCCACTTCCCCAGAAGGTTATTTTCTATTATATATGCATTAGAAATGTCTGACACTATAATCACTGGGAACATAGGATGCACCAGAAGCCTGTGAGAAGCAGCCAATATGCCCTCCCCATCACAACAGTGTGAGTTTGGAGCTTCTTACCAACCCTGCTGCTGACAGTGCAGCATCCCCATCTGAGATGCACAACCCCTCCTGGTGGGTATGCATTCAGGAGCACTATCCTTAGCATTCTTACATTCATTTGCTTCATACAGGACATCTGCTTGTCATCTTTGTGCCACCTTCTAGCATCAGTGCCCATGGTTGTGCAAGCCCAGCCCACATCTGTACCTCCATGCTGACCTCGGAGCAGGAAGGGAACAGCCTCGCTGTCCGGACCTGTTCTGCACTTGGCAGCCTTTGCAGTGATTAATGGCAAAGCTTCTTTATTACCATTAAAACGGCAACACAGCTCTTGGCAGAACTGGGAACTGCCTCTTGCATTGTGAGCCCTTCCCTAACACTAACTCCTGTCTTTGCTTCCACATCCTTTCATTTAAATAGGGTCTGGCACCAGCAGCCTTAGCTAAAAAAAATCCACGTTGTTCCTGCAGTATATGCAGTCTTCAGCATCACCGTTAAACTATTTGTAGAAAGGAATACAGCTGTGTCATTCAGCCCAGCACCCATACATGTGACGTGTATTCAGCCCTGGGAGGCCAACAGAACATCCCTGCGCCAAGGATTTCCCAAAGCTCTCTGAGAATTTTGCTCTCAGGCGTAAGGACCAGCAGCAAGGCAGGAGGAGCTCCCAGGACAGCCACCAGGATCCATGAACATACAAAGCTGCTTCTCCTCCTTGAACTCTCCTGATGGCAGCATGCAGCCAAAGCGTTTCCAGTGTTTCCAGTGCTGGTCATGGGGATCGGTGCAGCCTGGGAATTGCAGCTGCCTATGGCTCTGCCACTGTGCAACAGCAGCAGCAGAGACATCGAGACAAGGAAGTGTACGCAGGAAGAAGCTGCTGCAGATGCTTACGCTAAATTTATGTTTGGCTATTTCTTTCTACTGAGACCTAGAAAGTCGAGTTAAAATGAAGAGGGAAAAAAAAAAAACAAGAAAACAAAAAGGAATTATAAAAGCAAGCTTAAAGAGAGCAAGAAGTTGGACGTCGTAAGACCCTTATTCACTAGAGAAAGATCTCCAGTCCCTACAGAGAGTGGGGTTTCCTCCCTGCATCTTTCCAAGACTGAATGAATATTTATTCCCACTAACCTCCCAGCACAGCCAAGCAGCCGCTCTTCTGACCGCAGCTGCAGGGAGAATGGCATTCCTGTGCCACTGCTGCCACGCGCTCGCGCTGCAAAGGCTGCTGTGAGCCAACCCCAAGCAAGATGGGTTGCACAGGAGCAAAAGGGCAACGATTGCCGGTCCGCAGCAAGATGCCAGGATGGCTGGTAGGGCAGGGGGATCTGCAGCCCCCCTCCTCCAACTCCACAGCAAACGCCGGGAGATCCTTACCTGGCTATTTCTCTCATGCTTCTCCCACCGGTTCCTGGTTTGGCTGCCAGCAGGCAGCTGCACTGCAACACCCCGCAGGGAGCGGTGCACAATGCGGTCGCCCTGCCTCTCACGGCACACACAGGTGCCTGGGGAGGTGCCCCCGGCGCGGCAGCCGGGCAGGGCCCCCGCGGAACTACATCTCCCAGAAGGCCTTGCGCCTCCCGGCCCTTGCGGCCCCCGCTGTCCCTCGCCGCGCACTATGGGGGTTGTAGTGCCACGTCCTCCGCTGCCGTGCTCCGTGTCCTTGCCGTGAAAGGGCTTTGCGTGGCTGCGTAGTGGAAGGAAACAGGCACCCTGACATGGACTGAATACGAATTTTAAAATACATATGTGTGTACACATACAAAAGCAAGAGATAACATGCATTTCTGCCTACAGTAAGGGGAAAATGGGAAGTGTGGGTACTTGCAATGCTCTTTTTGATTCCGGAGGTGGTTGTTTCACTGGGAGGGGAAGGTGGCTGGGGGGGGGGGGAAACAGGGGGGGATCACGGAGGAGGGGGGATGAAAAAGGGATGACAAGCAGCTATTGCCAAATAACTTCATTAAAATCAGATTGGAGAAACTCAAATGTTTCCATGCACTAATTTGTTAATGACTGGCCTCAAGCCTTAAAACGTGCCCGTACTTAACTGTATCCTCCACTGAAGTGAATGCAATTGAATCTCATACTCCAGTTGTTCCAGAAACTAGAGGCCTCTAGAAATGATAAGCACGGCTTAGTAATGGTGAGATTTTAGAAGTAATTACAGGCTTACCCACATTCGGAGTTGCTGCACAGCAGCTTCACTTGCACTACTCCCCTCCCCTGTTCTAGGCGTGTATTTCTCACTCATTTTGCTCTATTCTGAATTTATTTGCACCATTTGGGCTTTCAGTTCACAAGTTACCTTCTCCTGAACTAACAGACCTGTGCAAGGTGAGCCTAAACTGCACACTCTCTTTTAACTTGTGTTTAAGCCTTTTTTTAGGCATTTTGCCCAAAGAAGCTGTGGATGCCCCATCCCTGGAGGCATTCAAGACTAGGTTGGATAGGGCCCTGAGCAGCCTGATCTAATGCCTGATTTAATGGTCAGCAACCCTGCCCGTGGCAGAGGGCTTAGAACTACATCATCTCTAAGGTGCTCTCCATCCTAAGCCATCCTATTGTGCTATGATGATGATATCTCCCCAAAAGCTGGGTATTTATTTTGAAGAGCAGAAGCTCAGGAAGTCCTGAATTTGGGAGATCAGTAGGAACACTAAATGCTCTGAGGTTCTCAGAAAAGTTTAGAAACACAGCCCGATTTTCATAACTGGGATCAAAATATTTGTTTTCCTGACACCATCAGGAAAACTGAGCTGAGGGGAGAACACTCTGATTTCAGAGCCAAATCTCTCAGTAATTAGCCCCCACGCATAACAAGTTTTAATGTTAATTCATGGAGAATATAAATAACACTTATAATCTGTCCAGATTATAGTCTCCAAGCTTTAAAGTTTTGCCCAGGTTTTATTAACTGCACATGCATCAAAAATGTGAAAAATGTTCATATATAACCAGCCAGAGAAGTTCTTCCAAGACCAGAAGTTATTAAGCTCATGGACATACGAACAGCTTTCTATTATCTGAGACAAAGTAGAGGAGGAGAAAGGGTTGTTTTCCTAGATGGAAAATAATAATCCAAGAGCCATGCAGGAGATTGTATTGCACAGACATGGCACTCAGGAAGACTCCTTAGCTCTCACACCGTGCTGAGCCAAATGGACACGTTCCCAAATCAAGAAGACTTCCAGGGCCTGGAGCATGATACAGAGGCACCAGGGAGTGCTGCAGAACCGCAAAGGACCTGCACTGCTCAGACAACCTACCCTGTGGGGCTGGTGGGCAGATGCAGGGCATCCCTGCTTATGCCAAGCTACCGAATGCTGCCAGAGCTCATCTGGACCAGGAGGAGTTCAGCTCTGAGCAGGGCTCTGTGCCTTGTCCAGTGCTCCCAGAACAAGCTGGCACCACACAAATTGCATACTTAATCCATAGCCTGGATAAGCCTTCCAGGATGATTAAGATTCTACAGTATGTGACTTTGAAAAGTAAGGATTCATGGACTCACTAGAAAAATGTGAGTTTTGACCTGGCACTTTTCATTCTAAGAGTTCTGAATAATCTTTTTTAATGTAGGTTTAGAGAAGAAAAAGAATAGAAAAGAATGTGTTCTTTTGACTTCAGTTCAAGTTCAATTGATACAAAATCTATTAATCATTGGCATGTAATTTACATTAAGAATGCCTGTATTAAGGCAGAGACATAGAAAAGCTGGGATGGATTGCTTTCTAAGATCTTGTGGCATTAAGGCTGGAGCTGTGTTTATTTTTTTCTTTGTTCTGAACTCTGTAGCATTCAGTTGACTGAGGCAGTGTCTCTCGTTATAAATGAGCTGTTTTAAACTGCTTTTGTGAACACACAGGATTATTACTTACCCCAACAGGTACTTTGTTAGTCTCTGACTCTGCAAAGACTTGCATGACTAAATACACTGTGAATAAGTCCATTGAAATTGCTAAGGTCTGTCTACTGTTTTCATCTTCCTATTTCCCAGCACAATTAAGGTCTCAGTCATCTATTATTTGCAAGAATTCACAGATAAAATCTGAATAAAGAGGAAGCGTGGATAATATAGCACCAGACCCTCATGTTGTTCCACTGGCACAGGGAAATCCACTGGAGACTCAACTTTCTGCAGACATCACTTCGATACTGGAGGGATGCCCTTCTCTGCACCGAGGGAATGGCTGCTGAGTGAGCCCAGCCATCCCTACTGCAGAGCTGGAGGAGATGCCATCTGTGAGGACCACAGGAGGGTGAACACAGCCCTTTTCCTCTGTGGAAAAGAGAAGCAAAGTCCAGGTGTAGCCATTTCCCAATAGCAGAAGTCAGGACAAGAGGAAAAGTGATTTAGTGCCAGCAGTGCCAGAGCTAAAAATCCCCGTCTTGCACAGGGGAGCTTTCTTAAAGCCTGTGCACACAAGCTGTGGGGCTCCGGCCTGTCTCCTCGCACAGAAATGAGCAAGTCAGGCCTGCAAAACCACTCAGCTGCATACATGGCAAAGGCCTTCTGTGTGGTTTCAATATTTTGGGAAGACCTGAATTTCCTCAGCAAGCTCACTTAAACACATCTCAGCACACCCCCAACAGTATGCTACTCTGAGGAGGGCATTTTCACCAGGGTTTGCCTGATTGCAAGTGAACCCTGAGAGCAGCTTCTCAGTCAGCAGATGTGATGGCCTGCTAGACGCCAAAGCAGAGGGAAGCTGCCGGGAAACCAGTTCCTTGTCCCGAGGGCGGGGTGAAACGCCATCCCCTGCCTGCGGCCATTGCGGGCAGCCGAAAGGAGGCCCGAGCTAGCCGGGCTGGGTGGGCAGCAGGAGGCATGGAGGCTCCGCCTTGTTCCTGCCAGTAGATGGAGCAGGCCTGGCACGGGAGGTGAGAGCTGCTGGAGGCCTGCTGCCTCCATTCTGTGGCTTCCTCGAGGCAGCTCCTTCCTGGGCTTTCTCCTTTCCTCCGCTGACTGGAGGCTCCATCCCACACCCACAGACAACGCTCCCCCTGTCACAGTTTGCCTATGGAGAGCTCTGGGTAGATGGAGATCATCCACACCTCTGTGTTAACCTTCTGTTTCTCCCAAACCAGTTCAGTGTCGCTGTCTGTAATGGCCAACTAGGATATTTTCTGCTCGTATCACTGTTCTGTTGAGTTTAAACCAGGATCAACGTGAAAGATGGATATGTGCATGTCAATTCAGCAAATTAAACCTACAGAGCTAAAAATGATCGGATTCCCAAGGTGAAAAATCAGAGGTGGGGGTGGAAATGGAGATGAATTACTCTTTTCCTGCTCAGCCTTGGACATGGGAATTAATGGGAAAAGACAATATTAACTCCCTGCCCTCCTTCCCTCTTGCCTTAGGGCCTTGGAGAGCCAAGACTGATTCCCTGTGACGCCCATTTCTTTGCCCTCTTTCACTTGCTTTTTAGCGACACAAAGAGATGCTGGTCCTTCTGCAGCTCCTACCCACCCTACACATTTCAAGCTTCAGAAGCCAGAGATAACACACCCCGCGACTGGCACACATCAGTGCGCTGCTCCCATCTCATGATGGCTGTAGATAGCACAGGGGATAGAGGTGAAGAGAGCCCCGATGGCTGCATTTTCATCTTTGAAGAGGAATGTGTCAGAGCCCACTGCCTCAAGGTAGTCAGGACATAAGGCAATCAGGGCGTGAGTAGCAAGGCAGCTCTGGGTCCTGCTCAGCAGGCAGCACTCAGTGGGCATTACAGCCAGCTAGCAGATAATGCAGGCATGGTGCCGCTAATGCGTGCATGCTTCGATGCAAACATAAAGACTGACAGATTATCCTGTGAGTGATGTTAAGTGCTGTGCAGGATACAGCATACTGTAAAGAATATGCACTTATTTGCAAAGAGAGGCGTTTGCAGGTAACTTCAATATTTACGCCACATACTTCCCTGTTTTCCCTTTTGGTTTTCATTATTCCGCTTTTTGAAACCAGCTCATTATTGTTCCTCAAGGGAGTGGGAATATTTTCTTTTCCTTATTTTTCAAAAGCAGTTCTTTTGTTTATGTCATACTTATGATCTCCACCATCATTAATTAAGACATCACCTGGTGTTATGCCCACAGGGGCAAATACGAGGCTTTGTAAATGGAGAAGTACATCAGTAGCTCATTTGTTTAATAATGGGCTACACATTTGAAGCCAAAAAGTAGTTGTGTGGCCTTGGTTTCTTCCAAATCTACCATCCTATTGTCATTTATTTTAGCCTATTGGAGGAAAAACAGACGATCAAAAATCCTAAAAGCTCATATCTGAGAAAGAACGGTGAGAAATCAAGACAATTTCTGTTGTCTTCTGCTTTTCTAGGGGCAGAAAGAGGTCTGCTGCAGAAAATATCTTTGACATAGATATTTGACTGTTCTGCTGGACAGTAAGGAATAGAATTTTATGAAGTTTTTATGGGGTATTAAAAATCCAAAGTGGCCAAGTTTTCTTTTGGAAAAAGTAAAGTATTTAAGGTTTGAACAGAGGCACCATCTGCACGGGAGCGACCCCAGACCGATTGACAGTGTGTGAGTGTGTGTATGTGTTTCAAAGAGACATTCTTTATTTCAGTTCCGTTATAATTCTTTTAAATATTTATTACTGGAATGTAAATTGTGCTGAAAACTGAGGTCTTTGCTTTGGAAAAAACAGACAATCACCTACCATGGGTGTCGTGGCTCAGTGGAATATCCAAGTCCCCCTTGGAGAAACAAAAGGATTCGGTTATATAAACAAGTCACTGTGTTGAATTATAAAAGTGAAAAGAAAAAAAAATACACCAAACCTGCTGACTGCTGGTTGAACTAACTGCTGGTTGAACTACTCCTTGGCTATGTGTGAACTGAAGTTCTGCAGATCTAACAAGAAGCAGGAGCAATATTAAAATGAATTGGTTACAAATAGTGGAAATAGTCCAGCAAGCACATTTAGAATATGCAGCCCTAAGTATGGTTTTGTTTTCAGATTGCTTTGTCTTTATTTTGAGTGTAAAACATTAATAAGCTTCTTAAGGAGATTGGGGATGGGAAAAAACACTGCCTGATCGCCTTAAAGCCCGGGAAAATAAAAAAAGTTCTCAAGTTGCTGGATGAAATAACAAACCAGAATCGGTTTATACTTCTTACATTGCTATGAAAGCTTTACTTCTTGATCACTTCCAGACACCAGAAGGTTATTAAAAATCCACAAAGGAAAAGAAATTCTACATTTATATGAGCTTTAAAACTTATTTGGGGACCTCAGCTTGTTACCAGTGCCATGCGAAAGGCAAGCCTGTAGCATGAAAATAATTAATGGACAAAATGTGAGACCAAGGACCAACCTGACACTGCCAACATATTGGGAGAGATTAACCATGTAGTTCTGGGGAAGACAATATCTTCTGGAGGGTCAAGCTGAAGCAGGCTGGTGTGGATAGCACCAGTACTTTAGACGCAGGTATTTGTATCACTTCAAGCCCCACTGTCGTTTCAAAGATAGAAATAGGCTTGCAAAAATCAGATTATTGGGAGGATTAAATTGGGATCAGTGTCAGTAATAATCTATGCCTTTGCAGTGACACCAATTTAAAGAGGGAAAGTTTGGGGGAGGGGATTCACATCGTACAGTGTTGCCTATGGTCTGCATGGGAATGAAGAACTGAAAGGAAGAGAAGGGGGGTTGAACAGTACGGCTACCTGAGCCTGGTGGGGACCTGTGAGAGAACAAGGACACCAGATCCTTTTCAGCAGTAGCACCAAGTGCTAGCTGCAGAGACGAAGCGCTGAAGTATGCTTGTCGTTCTACTTGTTAAACTAATAAAGTCTCTCTTCAAACTGCATTCCCATACTTCTAGCCCCATATATATATAATCTATTTCTTTATTTTTTTAATCACATTGCCTGAGTCTTCTCTCCACAGCGTCATTCCCTCTCTCCTCCAACTGAGTTGCAGAAAGGCAGCTGATGCCCAGCCATGGTATCTCTGGAGCTTTTGCACACCCCAGGCTGAGGACCATAACATGACCCATCATTATCACGCCCCTCTGTCCCAGCCTCTCAACCACTCTCTACATTTTCCCAGCCAGTCCTCACTCAGCAGCTCTGCTACCCAAACCAGTGCAGGTGCTGCCTCCTGTGACTAAGCATGAGGCAGCTGGTTGAGGCTCGTTATCATTGCCCAAAACACATCTCTGCAAGTGAGATCAAATTTACTCCGTTCTTTTCTATCCAGAATGATTTTGATAGTGGTACCTTTGATTTGATGATGAATTGCCTGCTGAATTTCCTTTCATCCAGAGACATGAGAGAGCAGACTATGCAAGGTACCCTGTGAAGTGATGTTGAGTGAATAAGGCATATTTAGACTTGTTTCCACTTGAGCCTTTCAGAAGAAAGTTGAAGGCTGTGTTCCCAGCCCAGGAGCAGCGTAAGGCAGTGTAAGGCAAGCCAGCCCTGCTTCTGTGCAGCCATACTTTTGCCCAATACTAGCACTGCTGTTTGAAGGGGTGGAAGGCCGTTCCAGTGAACAACTGAGGACATCTTCCATCTGGGGAGCTGTCATAAATGCCTGTTGGCTTTTGGGATGTGCCATAAAGCCAGAGGCCTATCCTTTTCCCAGTTTTTCCCCACTAAGCATGAAGAGGCAGATAAGGAAAGGCATGTTGCTACAGAATGGTGCTTCACCCTTCTGCTGGCCGGCCGACCAGGATCAATGCAGCTCAGAGCTGTGAGCACCTTTCAGTAAATGCACCTGGCTACAGCAGAGTCGTGCTGAGAAGAAAGGAACGCAATACTTATTGGAATAAAAAATACTTGGGATAACTGCCTCAGCTGTGCTACCCAGTGACTAGAGCAATGCTAACAAGGTAAACGATTTCCAGAACTGGCCTTCAGTGCTTTCTGTAAAGTTCACTCTCGCTCTGTGATAAACAAATTACTATTTTTTTTTTGTTAAAGGAACAAGTGTTGATATTTGGATTTGTGCCTTTACAGCTCTATCCGTTCAGTGGCTTTCTCATGAAAGCACTTCACATTTCTCATGTTAATTTTTTTCCTCCTAAATACGTATTTACATTTCTTCCCTATTTCTTTAGAGGCAAAATGCAAACCTGCGTCTACAGAAAGACTCAGGCACCCCTGTTTTCCTTCTGCCTTTCAGTCTTGCTTCTGCTTTCCGATTTTACTTCTGCTCAGTTAATTAGTCACTCATAATTATTTCCCTCTTTATTTATGTGGACATGTATTTTCCCTTGGAAGCTGCTGCCTGTTCCTTCAGAGCCAGCGTAACCTGACTCCAGCCCTGCAAACCTACTGGCGTCACACAGCCCAGCTCCAGCAGCCCACAGCACTTTGTGTGCAGACTGGGTGCTGGGTGTTGGGTGCTGGAAAACCTGTGCCCTCTGCATCATTAACAAAATGAAGGGTGCTCTTCCAAGCTGAGAATCAATGGCTTGGTTTTGAGAGCAGAAAGTCAGGCGGGAGCGTAGCAGGATGGGCACAAGCACCTTGTGAGAGTGAGGTAGATGAGGGCAGCCCTGCGTCATCACTATGCTGCCCTTCTTCTGCTGGGGAGCGAAGCCTGCAGCATCATGGTACCTGCTTCAAAGAGCTGTGGCAAAGCACGTCACTGCTGTTAGGGTAATGGGCTGGAGTTCTTGAGCAAATGGTGATACATAAAGGAAAAGTCTTTGCATAATTACTGATACTTAGAACATTGCATTCCAGAAAATTTGAGGGTAAGGAAATAGCTTTAAGGGTAAGCAGGAGATAAATCTGAGTTCATACACCTTCCTTGTTTTTGCATTTTCAGCATCTCTTGGGGTTGCTGTCCTACAGGCAGCACATACTGAGGGCATAATTCTTCCACATGTTGAAGGATTTTCTGACTGTCCTTGGACAGCAATTAGAACCAATAGGGCTGTTCAACAAGCAGGGAAAAAAATCTTCACAGATATTTCATTTCAGTATCCTTTTTATTTTTTTAAGAACTTCACAGGTTTTCCAACTGTGTTTTGAACACTTTATTCTGAGGTTGTAAGTAAATTTCCCTCTTCTCTCCCATAGCTGGATAATAATAGAAACAACATATGCCCCTTCTATATCCACATTAAAAGCTTGATGCCCTTTCCACTTAGGAACTAGCTGCAACTGTGATTTCATTTTTTCATCTCATCTCACCTTTCGTATGGGATCATTTTAATTTCTCTGTAGTGGTAGACAGGAAGTCTGAGGTAGGTGTTTTTCTCAGAATCAAGCTCAGACTGTCTCTGGCCACAGCTGTTGGTCAAGTTTTCTTTGAGCAACCTGACCAAGTTGAGCAAAGGCTCTACTTTGTCCAAGCAGCAAACTTTACCACCAACAGCCAGAAGAAATTCTTCATGTGAATGCCAGTCAGGCTCCTACAGCTTTCTGCTTGCTTCTAGGCAACTCAGCATCTTAGAGTTCAAAGCTTTCATTGGCTTGTGACCAGGGTACCCTCTGTAACCCTGCAAAGATATGGAAGTAATGCCTGGTTTGATGTCAGCTATCCCAGTTGCTACAGTTTGCTGGATTTCAAAAAGCATCCTAAAGGCAAACAACATGTGCCTGCAGCCAGAAGGCCAACTGTATCCTGGGCTGCATCAAAAGAGGGATGGCAGCAGGGCAAGGGAGGGGATTGTCTCCTGCTCTGCCATTGTGAGGACCTGCTGGATTACTTCATCCAGACCTGAGGTCCCCAGCACAAGATAGTTGTGGGACTGTTGGGGTGGGTCCAGAGGAGGGCTATGAGGAGTCAGAGGACTCCTATCAGCTCTCCTATGGGGGAAGAGGGAGTTGGGCTTGTTCAGTTTGGAGAAGAGAAGGCCACAGGGAAACCTCACTGTGGCCTTCCAGAACATGAAGGGAGCTTATAAGCAGGAGGGGACTGAGTTTTAACATGGTCTGATAGTGACAAGACAGGGAAAATGGCTTTAAACTAAAAGAAGGGAGGTTAGATGTTAGATAGAAATTCTTTACTTGGAGGGTGGTGAGGCACTGGTACAGGTTTCCCAGAGAAGCTTTGGGTGCCCCATTCCTGGAGGCATTCAAGACTTATCTAGGATGGGCCCTGGGCAGTCTGAGCTGGTGGGTGCCCATGGTAGAATATTGGATCTTTGTGGGCTTTCAGATTGCTTCCATCCTAACCCATTCTATGATTCTATGACAAGCATTTTCTTTGTACGTTCTGCAAGCAAGATAAACCCAAGTGACATCTGAGAATGCTGAGGGCTCTGCTCCTGGTGCACACCACATCAGTTCTTTGAATCACCCAGCAGCAGGAGTGTGTTCCCTCTGCTGCACTTCTCAAACCTCTCTGCATGAGTTGTCCCCTGGGATATCCTCTCCATGATCCCCTTGCAGCATCACTGCTAATCTTCCTAGCCAAAATGAGAGCAGAAGCTGTAGCCAAGTGATCCCACATAATCTGTGAGTATCTCTGTTACTGAACATTCATAACTATGGTCCAGAAATACTCCTGTAGGGAATCTGTCATAACTTCAGCTGACTCTGTTTTTTATGATGGGAGAAGTTTTCAGGAGTCAGAAGTCTGGGGCTAAGGGCTCTGGGGCCCCAGTAGGGTGAGGTCAAAAGCTGCAACTGTTTTTGGAGCAGAGTGCAAAATTCACCTTTCTGTAGGTTCCTCACAAATACAAAAAGGAGGCGGAGGAGGGGACAAAGAAAAGTGAAGGGGGCCAGCCGATAGGATGGGAAGAGCAGAGTCCATGTTCAATAACATTTGTGCTTATCTCAATATTGTACCTGGCGCCTAGATACTGCAGCAATTGGAACCTCATAAATACTGGTGACAGATAGTAATTAGCACCCCATAAATACCATCAACAGATAATCTTGCCGCTAGGAAGCAATAACAAGTCTTTCATACTCAACTGGCTAAGCAAGCTTGAAAGTGAAAATAACAAGTGGATGGAAAATACACTATTCAAAAACAGAAGTCTTCCTCCAGAGTCAAACTTCTTCATGGAAATAAAGCCTACACCAGAAGTCTTATACAAGCCTAAGGCTTCAGAATGCCTCAAGTCAATTTATATCTGGCTGATAAAAGGGTACTTGATTGATTTGTTAAAGCTAAAGGCACAGCTCCTAGGAATGCATAGGGGTTATTTATTTTTTTTTCTGGAATCTCTGTGATCTCTACTGAGGGTGAGGAGAAGATTCCAAATTATGATGTATTTTTGGAAATACATTGAGACGGTTTCACAGAAAAGTCACCTTCAAGTTTCTAAGAATTTTCTTGACTCTCTCTAGAGACTGATGATAGAAAGCTCCTAGTGTGATGTTTTTATCTGAGAGAGAATGATTATAGCAGATCCTAAAAGAATGATAAGCTGATCATATTTGGACTAAAATTAAGATCTTGAAGCAGAACCTCAAGTTTTCTATGTGTGTCCTAAACTAAAAGCATAGATTTTAGTTTAGCAAATGAGGGTATTGGGAAGCAATAATAAATTAACAGATATCCATAGATCAGCTAAAGGAGAAGGAAAAAACACAAACCTGAAAAACTAGCAAATGGCTGATAGGAAAAACCCACGTTTCCATTCAGCATTTGAATTCCACTGGTTTCCAAAATAGTTACAGGTTACAAAAAGCACAGATCTTAGAAACAGAATTGTTTGGCTGGGAAGGCACCTTTTAAGGTCTGCTAGTCCAACTCCCCTGCAATGAACAGGAACACTTACAGCTAGATCAGAATGCTCAGAGACCCATCCTGCCTGACCTTGCTCAGATGTCTGCAAGGTCGGGACATCCACCACCTCTCCAGGCAACCTGTTCTGGCGCCTCACAACCCTTATTGTAAAATACTTCTTCCTTATGTCCAATCTAAATCTCTCCTCTCCTAGTTTGATGCTGTTTCCCCTTGTTCTATTACAACAGACTCTGCTAGAGAGTCAATCTCTTTTCTTACAGCCCTCCCTTTAGATATTGAAAGGTTTGCTGGACGCTATCCAACATATCCATGTCTCTCCTATACCAAGGACTCCACATCTGGATGCAGAACTCCAGGTGAGGCCTCACCAGTGCAGAGCAGAGGGGCAGGATCCCCTCCCTGACCTGCTGGCCATGCTGCTTTTGATGCAGCCAAGGATGTGGTTGGCTCATGTCCTGCTTACCATCTACCACATCTATTTAGCAAAAGCAGAGCATTCAGGTATTCTTTTAGGTATCAGCTGTTGTGAAGAGCAGAGCTGCATGTCAAGTTTGTGTCTGTGTTGAAACATTTATTTGTTGAAACCTCCACTGACTTCATTAGAGTAAAACACATGAAGCAAAGTCATCGTAATCTGCTTTGCAGTGGCACAAGTATACATAATCCTTGTTCGTATGACAGGAGTGTCCAGATTTTGCATCCCAGCCTCTGACAAGGTTTGAGGGGGTTGAAAGAGGGAGCAGAGAAGGAAGGGCCACCAGCACTGCTCAGCTGATACTGCTAACACAAATGAGAGCAGCCGCTAAGTCTCTCACTGCCTCCACCCTTGCCAGCAGCCTCATTACTGTAAATAATGCTGCACTTATTTGAGACCTCAGGTTTCCCAAGGCTGGCGGCACTGGGGAAGCAGGCAGCATGAGCTTCCAGACGCCGACCCAGAGCCTGAATTGGTCCCTAGCACTGCTTCCCACTGCTTCCAGCCTTAGCTTCTTCCTTCAAGTGAAAGCATAGTGTGGCAGCTTCTCTAATCACGATGTCTAAATATAATACAAGGGAACACAGTTTAAGAGAGCTCAGATACATTTTTTTTTAAGCAACTGTCAGGAAACTGCCTCTGTTGCTTGCTGGTTTAGAGTAAGATTAAATGAATCAGTCTCAGCATTTGAATGCGTGGGACATCAGAGACACCAAAGTGACAACTAAGGAAATTTTATTTATAATAGGGCCCTCCTCCTGTAGCTGTTTGTGCACTAAGTTCGAGAGTACCTGCCCTTTATGTACAATTACTCACAAATGCTACGTGCAGGCCAGGTGGATGCCTGTGCTGGTTTGGCTGATTATAAAGTTCATGTAATTATTCTTAAACTGTCTAGTGATGTTTGGAAAAAATAGAGTTTATTTTGCAGCTGTTTCAAAAGGCTCTCTGAAGAGACCTCTACTGTGAGGAGCAGCCTGAGCTGGGCATCACTGCTGGGAACAGCCCCAGGGTGCAGCACAGGAACTAAGGCTCTAGCAGAGAAGTTCAGTAGTTGATAGCAGTGGTTGATTATTTAGTCCACAAGGAGTGAAATGGCAAAGACAAATTGGTTTGTCATAGGAAGCCTGGGCTTCTCGGCTCCCCAGCCACCGGATGGGGCCCCAAAGCTTTGCAGTGCCCTTCTCAGTAAGGACAGGCCATACCCATAGATCTCAGGTGAAGTGGCAGATGGAGGGCCATGGGGTGGCACAGCCCCTTAGGAAGCAGCAGAACTGTTGTTCACTCAGCTACCAAGCACATCAGGGAGCTTTGCTGACCTCACTTTGTGAGTTTGCCTCATGCTCCCTCCCCATTTTGTCATGCTTGGCCTTTAGTCTGTAGCCTCAGCTCCTAACTGGGAAATATTAAAATGGCATTAAATATTAAGAGAGACAACACAGCATTCCTCACAGTGAGGGAGCTCCTGACACAGCAATGCTTTTCCTAATAAACTGCCTTGACAAACAGTTTACTTATATTCTTATTTCAATTAAATGAGCTGTTATGCAGTGGAGAGGATGAGTGTGGCTGGATGTTATTATGAGAAGCAGTAAATATTTATTTTGTTCTCTTAGAATAGAAGTGAGTGGGCAACAGGGTCTCAGGATGAGATGTCCTCAGCACAAATTTTGAAGCCATAGTCACAGGCTGTGGCTAACCGAGCTGTGCAAGACCAAGGCAGTTGTATGGATACATCATTGATAACAGTGATGGACTTCAAGGCTAGTTTGGCTTTTGCTAAGATGTGAGCAAGAAATACAGATGATCAGTATTAAATATTCAAATAAAGGTAAATCCCATCCTTAACTTGGAAAAAGCAGTTGCCTTCCTGAATATCTTCAGCAGCTCTCTGCAACTCATGGATTGGAAGCAATTGAGAACGTATAGCCTTGTCCCTGAAATGTGGAAGATCATCTCTGGCCATGCAGAACAGAGAATCCCTCACACCAGTCTTCTGCGGCACACTGTACAATGCTGTAATCACAACCTGCTCCCAGTGAGATTTTTTTTCTACATTGCCCTTTTAATCTGAGATCCTTTGACTGGTGTTCAAGAATGGATTTAAAATGGGTATTAAGTCTAAAATTTCAGATGCAGAAGCATGGGGCTTGGAGTGCATTAAGCTTCTTCATGCACGCTCACCTCTACAGAGATTATTCAAAGCCTGCCTGAATTGCCCTTCCATGGAGTTAGGGACACGCGTAGCTGTGCATGGTGCCCTGCTGATGCCACCAGCCATCAGCAAGGCTGAACTGGCAGGAACCGTCCCTCCCACTAGGGAGGAACTTTGTGTAGCAGGGAGTGTGTGAGGTGGATTTTATGGGACGTGCTGGTGGTTTCACCAAAAAAAAAAAAAAAAAAAAAAAAAAAAAAGAGCCAAGGAGTTACTAAGAGCAACCAGAGCAAAATTTAGAAGGTCATCACTTCAAAAAATATTTTTTAAAAAAATGGGGCAATATTAGGGGGAAAAAAATGTGGAAATAACTTTCTACACACTGAGCTTTTTTGAGCAAGGATATAAGGACTACATTCATCTTTGCTGTGTAGGATGGGGATTTTTTTTCTTGTGCTAAGCCTGTCTCTTAACACAGCCTTAACCGTGGAATAATTAACCAAGTCTGCATCGCAAATGCAGTGCTCTCAGGAGTTAGGTACTGATGTGCCCTTTCCCTCTGCAGCTGAGGTAGGAGGATTTCTAGAGAGCTCTGGGAGACAGCAGTCTCTCAGGAATTTCGGAGCACAGAAAACGTACGACTATTTTCACCAGGAGAATTTTCTTTAGTGAATTTTTCCTCCTTCTTGCCAAGGACAAACCCCTGACACCAGCCCACATTATTGTCTGAAGACAGATTGAAATCTCGTGATTCTGACATTGCTTTATTTTTAATTTCCACACTGCAAATGTCAGGGGAAAAAATACCCTAAAAATTATACTTCAGAAAAGGCTATAATTACTTCCAATTAAATCATGGCCCTGGTTGTTTGAAAGACTTGACCACAGCTAGAATTTCATTATCTGATAAGCACTTTTTTATTATTTTAAAGTTTTTTTTTTTTTTTTTTAATAAGAAGAAAAGGATCCAAGACTCTGCCAACAATACCTGAGCCAAATGCAAAAGCTAGAGGATGGAAAATTGAATTTAACCCCTCGAATGCAGAGGCCACATCGTTTTTAGGGCATTTATTTCAGCGATACTCCTGGGGGGAAGGAAGGTTCAACAGTGCACTGCTCAGATGTGGCTGAGGTGACCCAGATCCCTGCCTGCCCCAAGGCAGTGGCTGGGCTGCATGCTGTCACCTCACCTCCCTGCCGTGAGGGACGAGGTTAATGGGCATGGTGGTGGGGAATTGATGGTTGAATTTGATGATCTTAGAAGTCTTTTCCAAACGTAATGTTTCTGTGATTCTATGATCTGTCTTGCTCTTCAGCATGCTGCCTTCGTCAAGGGTGCAATGCTGAACTTGCTGAAGTTTTACCAGCCTGCAGCCATGACAGGGCCATCAGCCCCCAGCCCACTTAAGCACACAACATATTTTCCATGTGTGTTCAAAGATAAGAGCATTTTCTCAGAAACGAGCTGCTGTAGTCCCAGAACACTGTGCCCGCTGCTTTTGGCCTAGTCAGAACCTAGTCAAAACCTGGTCTGGAGGCCTGAGCACTGCAGAGGCCAGAGGGCAAGCAGCTCCTCTCAAGGCTCAGCCCAGGGACCAGGCCTTGCTGCACACAGAGGCCTGGTGGCTTGGAGAGGAGTGGAGCCAAGTGGCCAAGCAGCAGGAGGGTGCGCAGCAATTCAGCCTGACAGCCCCAGCAGCCCTTCCAGCAGGAAGCATGAGTGGCTTTGTGTGGCACCAGCAGTGCCCCCAGATCCCAGTCACAAAAGATGGGGTTTTCATAGAATCACAGAATGGCTTAAGTTGGAAAGGACTTTTAAAGCCCAGCCAGTCTCAACCCCCTGCCATGGACAGGGCTGCCGCCCAGCAGCTCAGGCTGCCCAGGGCCCCATCCAGCCTGGCCTTGAGCACCTCCAGGGATGGGGCACCCACAGCTTCTCTGGGCAGCTGTGCCAGTGCCTCACCACCCTCTGAGTAAAGAATTTCCACCTAACATCTAACCTTCTCCCTTTTAGTTTAAAGCCATTCTTGTTTTGCTCCTATTAGACCATATGAAAAGTTGGTCCCCTTCCTGTCTCACTTCATGTACTGGAAGGCTGCAACGAGGTTTCCCTCGAGCCTTCTCTTCTCCAAGTGATACCTTGATGGATGTAGCCTCTGCAAAGCATTATCTTAAGATAAGCAGAGATGTAAGGCTGGAAATGGACCCACCATTGCTGGCTGCATGAGACCCCACAGCTTGCACATGGAGCAGGCATTCCTGCTATCCATGAAAAAAACCTTCCCTCAGAACTCCATATTACAGTGGCTAGTCTCTGGGCTGATTGTCTTAGGTAGAAAGAAATTAAAAACTGCCATTGACTCACCAGTAAAAATATGTGAGTGTACCCTGCAAATAAAGTAGATTCCCTCAGCACTTACCTAATAATTTTCCTTTTAATTAAACTGTCCGTTCCCGCACTGATTTACATTTAAAAAGAAAACATCTGTGTCTATTTCACTGGGAAACCTTCCCCTGATGTTTACAAAAATATTTTGCTTTGCTTAATGTGAAAGATTTGGGGCCTGATTCTCTTTAACAAAATGATGCCTTCCAGCTCCTCCACGAAGGCAAAAAGATATTAAAGGTTCTTACTGACAGGGAGTTGCACACTCTCTGTGCTTAGAGACTTTCTCTTTTTCTTTTTTAAATGTACATTACAGCTTTGTGTTGGAATATTTTTAATGCTGAATCTTTCTAAAGAAGAAAATGCACTGAATGGTTTTGAACAGACTGCCCAGAAAGGTTGTGGATTCTCCTTCTCTAGAGATATTCAAGACCTGCCTGGATGCTTTCTGTGCTACCTACTGCAGGGAATGTGCTTTAGCAGGGGGTTGTGCTCAGTGATCTCTCTATGTCCCTTCCGACCCCTAAAATTCTGTGATTTTGTGATTCTGTACCTTGACTGTGACAATGAGCTGAGAAAGCTGGATGCCACAGACACTCTCAGACTTCTTCACTTTTCTTTAAGAGGAAGAGGAATAAATCACAGGGGCAGTGATGGAGAGGAGGGGATCCCACAGCAGTGTTTGAGAGAACAAAGGGCACCTTGTGTCTGCACAAGAGACAGGGAAGGGTGCATCTCGCAGCATGATGCCCATCAGCCACTTCAAAGCTCACTTGCCTTCCAAAATTGATACTAACTTCAAAAACAGAGAAGAAAAAAAAGAAAAAAAAAAAAAAAAAAAAAAAAAAAAAAAAAAA
>NW_024885344.1:6176405-6179513 GCF_019232065.1 Centrocercus urophasianus
CAACAGCCCCCAGGACATGCTAGTCAAGCACCATATGCCTTTCTGCAGGAGAGAGCAACTTGCCCAAGGTCACTAAGGTTTGCCTAAGTAGGGTGGAAATAGGAAAGGGTGACTTGTGCAAAGGCCACCCTACTGTCCCCTGCTTGCTCAGTGCCGCTGCTGCCCATGACTCACAGAGGACATAGCTGGCGGAGCTGCATGGGTGGTGTGTGGCATTCTCTGATAGTTTATGAGAATGCAGTGTACTTGTACATTAGCCACAAGTGTTTATGGTAGGCTTATGTATGTAAATGGAGAAGTGAAAAACTGACTGATGAAATAGTGAACTGTGCTTCTCCAGCACCGCCTCCTGTCCTCTCCCAAGGGAAGTGGTCAAAGAGAAGATATACTCAGAAATACTGGGGTGGGAAAGACTCAGTGGACTGAAAATTTTGATGCCATGTTCTGTTGGTTGCAGACACTCACAGTGTGGGCAATGATCCCTCCTGCACCAGAAGGGTGGCCAGGAGCATCCATCCTCTGAGCAATCTGACCCAGGTGGGGTCTAAATAACCAAGGAAAATGTCCTCATGTGGCTGCTCTGTTTAGGGAGGATGGAAGGAAGGTGGTAGAGCAGGGACATCTCCTGCGTGCATTGCACAGAGCAATGGCAAAGTGCAGCAAGGTATTGTATCCCCGCTCGAAACCACACACCCCAAATGTTCTCTGAAGGAGGCTCTCACTTCACATTTAAACATATGTATAGAGTGGTCCAGGGTGGTGAAAATATCTCTGTTGGCTTTCCTATTGTTATCAACAGATAAGCGTCTGTGAACTTGATGGGATTACTGAATCTGAAGATGGGAATTTCTGTCCTGGGCCAGCTGTACAGTCCACTCCATTGTAGCATCTCACCCTAGCAGAGATAGAATGGCCCATGCTGTGGAGCCAAGCAGCTCCAGCACCTATTTGGGTACATCACACACAGGTCTAGCTGTTCCAGTATCTTCCTCCATACTCCACCAGCCAGCAGAGGGAGAGAAGGCACCTTGTCCATGCCCAGGCAACAGAAAGGAAGTCCTGAAAGTGAAGTTTAGCACAGGTGCAATGGCTACAGGATAGCTTAGGGTAAAACAGAGAGGGCAGAGTAGAGGAAACATCAGCACATCTTCATGTGGCTGGGACCACCGCTCCTGTTTTGCAGGTGAGGAAAACAAAGCTCATGTGTGGCCTGAAGACATGCTGCAGAAAAACACTATGATGAGGAACGAGGGTGGTTCCTTCAATCTCCTGCTCCTCCACTGTGTTTTTGTCCCCTGCTGTTTTCTGATACTTTTCCACATCTTCTCCATGGCTCTGAAATAGGGCTCCACGGCTGCTGCTCTGATCAAGGGCAAGGAGGCAGGCTGGGATTGTAAGCATCAGCGGCCTTGAAAAGCAGAAAATATCCTCAATCACAGGAGATGAGAGAAGTGCAGAATTACAATGACCAGAAATGTGGTTCAGGGAAATGGGAAGAGCTGAAGTCTGAGGGTCTGCATGGCTCAGGAAAAGAGAAGAAAGAAGCAATTTCAATACTGCACCCATTGCTCGCCCTCCAGTTCTGGACTCCTCAGTGGTCCAAGTGCAGACAGCTCTATTTCTTTCCTAGATTTGGAATTGTTGGGTCTGGAGATCACCCTCCAAATGAAGCATGCTGGGCCCACAGCAGGCTTTGCTCCCTCTGCTGTACGCAGCCCTCCAGTGCTGGCCCAGCACCTCCACTTGCCCTCCTACTGCACCCCAGTGCTTCTGGCACATCCTCACCTTCCCGTCACAAACACAGCACTCGTGGGCAGTGAGGCAGCCCCTGTGTTATTCCAGGAAGAGGAAAAACCATGCAGAAAGCAGATGATGCCTTGCACACAACAGGACCCACGAGAGTCCAGGGGTCATGTCATCCAGTCATTCAGCTCTATGGGCCAACAAGCACAGTTTTCTACCTAGTTCACTTCAATCTGTTGCTCTGAGCACCCCCTGAATCTCATTAAATCCCTCAATAAAAGTTACTGTGCTCCTCCTCCTTGAGACAAGCAAAGCACAGCGCATCCAGCACTGCCTATCCTGCAGTAGGAGAGGTCTGGGTTGGCCCCAGCAGCAGTGAGTGGCAGCGTGTTGAGGAGCAGCCTCGACAGCGGGCACAAAGCCAGGCCATCCCCCCTGTTTTGGTCCCAGGCTGCTCTCTGAGAGGAGCTCCATGCGGGACTCAGCGCGGGATCACAGCCCCAGGTTTTGTCCCCGCCTTTGTCAGAGGCTCTGCTGCTGTGTCTTGTGTCCCCGCTTGTGTCACATTACCTGGCGGCTCACGTTCCTCTGCAAAGCCACCTTCAGGAAAAAGGGTTCTGGATAGCGTGGCTTTACCTACGGCTTTCTCATATGAACTGGCAAAGAAGATGCTCATCGGGTTGGGTTGGTGCTCCTACAGCAGGAGCTGAAAGAGGGAGAAAAACGGGGAGTGGAGGGGAGGCAGCGGCTGTCAATCTCAGTAAGAAAACACTTCTTTGATGTGGTTCTGTTGTGTTGGTTTTCTTAAAAAAAAAAAAAAAAAAACCAAAACAAAAAAAAACACAACACAAAATCATAACCCAAATCCTAGAAGCAACAACGTATGTTTATTTTAAATGCATCCGCTAAATATTTACACTGCAAGCAAACTAAATTAAAAAAAAAAGGAAAAAATTGGAACTTTTCTCGGTGAACCAGATTGTGAAATGCCTTGAGGGAATAGAAGATTTATTTGGGGAGAGGGGGAGAGGTAGGAATTTTCCGCGCTATTGTAAAACATGAGCTCAAATTATATGATCCCCACAGCCAGTGAATTGCACAGCTTCAATCAGCCGCCTTTTTTATTTTTTTTCCTCCTCTCTTTTCTATAAAGAGGAGGGGGGAAGACAGAAGTGTTTCACCAACTTCTGTTGACTGTTCCTTTTTTCTCCTGATTGAAATGTGTTGTTAAACAAGATCCCACATAATCTCAGCAGAGGGTTTCTCTCGCTCGCTGCCTCTCCTTCTGGGAAGCCGCGATCAGTGCCATCGGCGCTTGATTATTTGCAAACTCCCTTCCCTTGCTTTTTTTTTTTCCTTTTTTTT
>NW_024885344.1:6181835-6322408 GCF_019232065.1 Centrocercus urophasianus
GTGGGATTACGCGGCGATTTGCGTGAACTTCGCTCCGCGCCGGGCTGCGTCCAGCCGGGGGGCGGCGGCTCCGCTCTCCCGGGGCAGGGGCATGAGCGGAGCCTGCGGCCGGGGCTGCGGCCTCGCGGCGCCCTGCCCGCCCCCACGGCTTCCCGGCCCCCGGGCAGGGGATGAGAGGGGAGCGGAGGCCGCGTCCCCCCGCGGCTCCCGGGAGCGATTGGCCGTGCCGCACCGCGGCGTGTGCTGGAAGTTTAGCGGTGCCTTCGCGCATCCCAACTTCGGCTGTGGCCTGGCTGGAAAACAGATGGGGGAAAGGAATAATGCCCTGAACGGCAACCTGTGAAAAAGAATCCCTTGGAACTGCTGCAGAAAATCCTAGAGGGTCTGCGGCACGTCTGGAGGCCTGAAGTAGGTGGATATTCCCAGGCACAAGAGCCGGAAAATAGCGTGGGGGGGTGGTGGGGATTGCTTTATGTGTTTCGTGTTGCAGTGTGTTTGTGGGTTAAATTGTTTCTGGATTGCTGAGAGGGAGGCGGAGGAGGGGTTAATGGCTGTGACTCCTCTCCTGCTTGCCGTGAGAGGTCCTTACAATTCCCTGAAATATCACAGCGCATAGATAAAAACTTACTTATCGCAGGGGATGTAATTTCCTCCTTGGAAGGAGATGAGGGCCGCCATCCTCCTGCCATCTGCCTGCATCCCTGCGCCGGAGCATTGGCCACTGTTATGCTGCCGAGCTGAGCGTGAGGGTCAGCGCTGCGGCGGATGGCTGTGCTGCCATCGTGCTAGGGCTGCGGGGAGCTCCTGGGGTGCCAGGAGGACAGGGATATGCAGGTCTGTGGCTTGCAGGCTGCAGAGCGTGGGTTTTTCTATGGAAAATGTGCCCCGGGAGGAAAGGTGACACCTGGAAGGCCTTGTGAAACGGTTTCATTGGAACTTTGGGTGAGTGTAACAGCACACACAGATCTCCGGCAGCTCATGGTGTTTGGATGAGCATGGTGTGTGTGCACCAAACTGCCGTCTTAAATGCTAGCTTGGGAAGGAGAATGGAGCCCCGCCTGATATTAACAGGCGAGGCATGATGAATAAATAAATATCTGGTCTGAAATCCTCCTCCCTCACTGTGCTTTAACCATTCTTCTCAAGGAATTCAGGGGTTTTCATGTTCTCTCCTCCCTGCTTTTCTCATTCCATCTTTTCCAAGCATTGCAGAGCTGAGCGGTAAAATGAAAGACATAAAAACCTCCCCAGTAAAATACAACAGAAGGAACACCGCTGCGCAGTGTGTGACCTGGATTTGGGTTGTGAGCCGTATGGGGATGTGCACAGGGCTGGAGCACAGGCCTTGGTGGGTATGATGCTGCACAGCCCCTGCTCAGGGGCCAGGTCAGCACACTGGGGCTGAGTGCTGGGAGTGTGGCTTCGAGGGGAAGTGGCTGGCCCAGACAGGTGAGCCTTGAGCTTACTCTTGCAGCCACATTGCCCTGGTCTTCTGGCACCCTTCAGAACCAGGTCTTTGAATGGTGTTTGCGTGCCTTAACCTTTATTTGCAAAACAGTGATTACCTCTGTTTGGGTTTAGTTCCTTTTTGCTTTGCTTCTCATTCCTAACAACTTCGTTGCAACTTGCAGTGTATTTTTAGCAGCAGCGTCGGTAGTTTTGTATGTGGGCGGCTTATGGAATTAATATCTGTAATATTTGTAAATTGCACCTCGCCACTGGTGCCACTGCAGGAGCTGCGTGCAGAAAGAAGCTGCCTGTGCACAGCTCCTTGCTGGGTTTTGGAGGCCTGGAGCACCCTGACCTCAGCTTGTGAGGGCTCAGATCCTGCCTCGCACCAAGGCTCCAGAGCAGTCTAACCTCGCTCATGGGTCATCACATCTTGTGAAAATGCACAGAGCTTCCTTGTCAGCTGGGCGGCACCAGTGACACCAAGGAGAGGTCCTTACCCCAGAGGTTCTGTGCTGGAATGATAACTCGGAGGCACTTCCTGTTTATGGAGCAATAACCATAACTTGGGCTAAATCAGCGCTGGGACCAAAAGCATAAGTTTTTATTAGCTCAGGATAACAGGAAGCCCCCTCCAGTTATAATTAATCTTATCGTGCTGCAGCGTCTAGTGATTGAATGTTTTTTAGATGTAACAGTGAAAAATGTCATTTTATTTTGGGAAGCGGAAATGGCTGTGACCAGGGGCACGCCAATGAGCAAGGGGCTCTGGGGCAAAGGGAGCTGATGGCAGTGACCGGCCGGGGCCCTCAGACCCAGAGCAGCACAGGCTCCTGCTGGCAGGTGACGAGGAGCTGGCCATGCACCCTGAGTGTGTGGACTCTAAAGTCCTCCTTGGTGCCTGCCCCAGGTTTGAGCTCCTGTCACCCGCTGCAAGGTAGGCCATTTGCTCAGAGGCGAAGTATTTAGGAGGCTGATGGAATGAGCTTAAGTTTTGGTCACATCCCAATGGCTTGCAAAAGTAGGTGGATGGTTCTTCAGGAGGAGAGTCCTGGGAAGCCGAATGGTAGAGGAGTCAGTGACCTGGGAGCAGCGGTCAGTCTCTGTCCCAGCAGTGGTCACTGTGCAAAGGGTTTTGGTGGTGGTCGTGCCAGACAGTGAAGTCAACAGCTGGTACACTGGCATGGGGCTATGCCATTGGTGTTTCATCAGCTGTGAGACAGTTGAGAAAGGGACTTCGCAGGGTAGATAACAAGGGGAAATGGTTTTAAGTTGAGAGAGGGAAGATTTTGGTTGGATGTCGGGGGGAAGTTCTTTACAGAGAGAGTGGTGAGGTGCTGGAACAGGCTGCCAAAAAGGTTGTGGATGCCCCGTGGTGTTCAAGGCCAGATTGGACGGGGCCCTGGGCAGCCTGGTGTAGTATTAAGTAGGGAGGTTGGTGGCCCTGCCTGTGGCAGGGGGGTTGGAGATTCATGATCCTTGAGGTCCCTTCCAACCCCAGCCATTCTGTGATTCTGCGGTGGGCTGACAGCTATTGCGGTGTCCCCATCACTGTGTCCAAAGAGGAGAAGACGGATGGGAGGTGAGGCCGGGTATTTTTGCAAGTTCCACCCTTTTCCTCTCTGTTCCCAATTTAAGAAGATATTTTAAGGTCTGTGCCTAAACTTAAGCTCACAGGTGGTGCTGCTGACTTCATTAGAATTGTTTATGTCTTTAAAGCCGACCACATGCTTAAGTACTTTTCTGACTCATGGCCTCTATAGCTTAATCAGTCCATTTATAAAAATGAGGCTGTTTCCTCACCCTTACTAGGAAATCTCTGCCCTCTGAATGTGAAATATTGTTTATATGTTATTTTTCTTCTGACTTTCAGGAGGTTAACTAGTGGAAAATAAGTAAGAATTAAACACTATTTGGAGAAAAAGTTTTCTCTTCATCTGTTTCCATATCCTAATGTGGACTTGGGTGTTTAGCATGAAGCCGTCTTCTTTGAAACTTATGGTTCTAGCAGTACAGGATTCAGCTTTTATTTTGAAAACAAATCGAGGGGATAATTTCATCTCAGAGAGGATATTTCACAGTTTACGGTACGGGGAGAGTCGAGGCGTGTTACTGCTTCCACCTGCTCACAGCACAGTGGCACAGTGTGCACCTGTGTCCTTCATCTGGCCACATCAGGAGCTGATATCCTTCCTCTGGAAAGCATGAGGACAAGTATTTGAGGATACTGTTGCATTTGGATAGCTTTTTGAGTTGGGTAACTTCTGCAGCAGAAATTGCTCTTGTAAGACTTGCCATCTTGTAAGTAAGTAGAGGAGCAGGCCCAGCCTTCCCAGGCTGGTGAGGGAATTGCCACGTCAGAGTATTTACAAGAATCCAGGGTCAGGGCTAGAAGAATAAAAAACCATGCCATTAGAATGTATTTATTTAATGGAAATAGTAGTAGTCTTTAATACTGTGTGTATATGCAATGCCATGTATGTTCATTTATAAAGGGTGGCTGTCTAATCAAACCATTGACAGCATGCTGAAGAGTAGCATCTTTTACTTATTCACAGTAGGGATATAAAATGGCCAGCAGGAGACAAGTGCCTTCAGATGCCAGTCCTGGGTTGCCTTGGGCTCAGCCTGGTCTCAGGGAGGTACAGCACAGATAGGCAGTGTGGCCAGTGGAGCTTTGTGCATTTTACCCTGTCTAAGTTGTGTACTGCAGCAAGCTGGGGGTTATGCTGGGTGAGGGAAGTGTAGGTTGTTCTCTTGTTTTTCTCCTGATGGGATGTTTGGTTGGACTTGCAGGAGCTCACTTGTTATTCATGCCTTGTCCCCAGTTCTACTTGTTAGTGCAGGCACTGGAAGGCGTCTGTCTCCGGTAGGATAAAATGAGGACAATCACTTGTGGTTCCTACTATTGCAGGAGGGAAATTTCACCCCACGACACAGTGAGATTTGCCAGAGAAACTTGGGGAACTCGGAAGGGCAGTGTTCCCTATCCATTATAACCTTTAAAACTTGAAGGCACTGTCAAGACCTGGAACAAGAGTGTTACGCTGAGGTAGCCTACAGACTGATGTCTCCTTCAGTTCTGAAGGCTGACAGGTTTATCTTACTCTGTGAGCTATGTTGAAGTGCCTGAGAAACTTAGCTCTCACCAAAATCATAGTAAGTGGATGCAGCAAAGACTTAAAATAAGTTGTTCCCTCTCCTTCAAAGCAGGATGTACTACTGTGCCAGGTGTGCTTGCCAGCATGTTCCCTAACACACTTATCCCCATGTACAGCAGTTCTGCAGCCTGGGCAATCACTGCCCCTCGCTGTGATTGTCAGCATAAAGTTTTGTTCTCCTCTGTAACTCAGCTGTACTTTCCTTGCTACGATTCATTGCTCTATCAACAATAGCTGTAGAAAAAACAATTCTTTTTTCTTTGTTATGTCTCTCCTCGTTTTTGTGTTCTTTAGGTTAATCCTTTTTCAGACCTGTCTTTCAGCTATCTCTCCTGTGCCTTGTTTGGTGGAGTTCTGACCATTCTGGCTCCCTGCGTTCTTTCCAGTAGGCCCACATCTCTTCTGTACAGCACTGCTGGATCCCAGTGCTTTCCCCAGGGTTCACTGGCTACATGGAGCAGTATTCCCTCTTGTGCCTTACAGATGGTGCTCCTATTTGCTTTGCCTTGTGCACCGCAGCATCATTCATCTGTGTTTAGCTTGAGATGTTCCATGGCTTCAGCTCCTGTCTAGAGATCTGATGCCTGGTGAGCTTTTTTCTATGCTGCATGTGTGAAGCTAGCTGTCCTGTTTGAATTCCATCCTGTCCTTTCTCATCTGTCAGGACTGTTTTGAGTTCTAATCTGATTGCACTGACTTTGCAGTCCCTTCCTGCTTGGTGTCACCTGCCAATTTAAAAAAAAACACAATCTGTTTCTTCACCAAGATCAGCTTTGTTTTCCACTTTGCAGTCCCAAATAGAAGTCTGAGAAAAGAGACATTGTTTTATTGAAAAAGAAAAAAAAATCCTGCCCCCCAGATATAGAAGCAATTGGGGGGAAAAAAAAAACCACCCCACAAAGCCTTGACATTTATTTCACTCTTCCTGTCTTACCGTTCTGTGGTGCTTTTAAAGTATTAAGAATTATTTTTGCTGTTGTAGCACCAGTGCCAGAGAAAAGCAGGATCTCATTGTGCCAGGCATGATGTTGACATAATGTTCCCACACAACAGAATTTATATTTTGTGTAGATACAAGTACAGGAGAGTGGATAATGCAGACAGCATCTGTGGAGATAGGAAAACACAATGTAGGAAATTTTGTATGTGTTTTTTACCAGGTTTCATTTGGGGAAGGGGAGGATGGGCTGAAGGGAGGGAAGAAGTAAGTAGGTCAAGGGACAAGACAAAGGAGGATGAGAGAGACGGGTGGGGGAGAAAGGTGATGGCAAGTGACTAACAGGAGAGATGGTCCCTGCTAAGTGTAGGGTTTGAGGCTGTCATAGCCAAGGCTGTCAGGAACAGAAAGTTCTGTGAATACCCAAAGGTTCTCCTGCTTGGGCTGTATTTGCAGCTGTTCTTAGTAACTGCGTTCCCTTCCAGGTTTTTTTCCCTGGGGTTGTCTCTAACATCCTTTGAGGGGAAGGCAGGCAAGGGCAGGAGTTACCACCTATACCCTAATGCTCATAGGCAGGAAGGAGAGAGTAAGGATTCCCCTGCTAGAGCTGAGGCCAGAGGCAAAAATGATGCTGTAGCATTCCCGGAAGATCTCTGATGCTGTTCTCCATGCTGGGGAAATTCTGATCTGGATGAAATGAGCTGAAATATCCATACTTTTCATTGATCTGAGATTCTTGTGGTTTCCTCCTTCACTGCCACTGCCCTTTCCCTGATGATGGCAGCTATGCAGGAAGAATGTGATCTGCCATCCTCACTCCTCCTCCCTGGCAGACCCTGCATGCTGCATCCTCCTGCAGGCAGATGCCAGCACACGATGACGGCTTTAAGGGCACATGTGGCTGTTGCACCCTCTTTCCCCATGCTTGCCCTCTCACCATCAGTGCAGGTGAGTGGAACGGCTGCGGGCACAGAAACAGAGCCACCTGTGTGTGACGGTTGCACCAGCATCATGCCCTGCACAATGCGAGCCACAATGTGGCTCTAAGGCAGGGTGTGCTGTGAGCCTATGAGGCACCCTGTGCTGTTTTCTCCACTAGCAGCCCAGGTATATCAGGGTGTTCAGCAGTGAGTCTGGAAGATTATGTATTTTTCTCTTGGGTGAAGAGAACAAAAAAAGCTCTTTCTTGCTTATAGTTTGGGGTTAGGGCGTTTATTTGCTACTGGATGTGATCCAGTGGATTCAGCACCTTGCTGTTTATTTTTGCTTGAAGACGCAGTTTTTCTCCCAGTCAAAGATCATAAAGGCACAGGGAGTGGCGGGAGGCCAGCAACTCCCTGGCTAGGAGCTGCAGTGGCAGGGTATTAGGCTCATGCTTCTTGGGGGGAACTTTACAGCAGATGATGGAGCGGGATGATGGAGGCCCGGACTCAAGCAGCAAGGCTCAGAAAACAGCCAGTCCAAGCAAATCTGTGGAACATTTCAGAGAAAGTTGAGTTTTTTGGGAACCTCCTATAGCTTCCCCAGAATATTTTTACTCATAGGCAAAATTGGTAAGCATTTTTATTTTTAAAACGCAGTTTATATTCTGCTTCTATCTGTGGTAGCGTCAGTGCCATCGAGGTATTTGTCTTTCCCCTTTTGATGCTTGCCATTCCTGGAACGTCTCCTGCTCAGCAGCTGTTTGTAGGTGGTTTTTTCCCTCTCCCATAGCCATGTACCTTTCCTTCCTGTTTGAGGCATCCATAAACCTCTCATGGTGACATCATAGCTGTTTCCATAGCAACAGATTATGATACTAGAACAGAGGATAATATCAAACAGGAGGAGGAAGAGATAAATTATGGTGTTTGTGTGCATGTGTCTGAAGGCTTGATTATATTCCTACATCTCATCCGAGGATGTTGTCTGCCCAGTTACTTCTCTGTTTATCTTACATGCCTTTTAAAGGTTAGAGGAAAGCTCAAAAAAAATAAAGAAGATATAGAGGTCAGAACAATACGGACACATTTTTGATCGTTTCCATGTAAACCTGGTAGGCTGAGATTTATTTTGTTTATCTCAGCGGTAGCTCTCCCATGTCCCCCGAGAGTCATCTAGACTGGAAAAAAACTTGGAAGTGCAACAGTTCCCTCGTGCAACTTCACTTTTATTTTAATTTCCAATTATTTATATCCACTGGCAGTCAGGATCCCAAGTCAAGGATCTTTGTGCTGTGCATTTTCCAGAAGATGGATGAGCGGAACGTTGCCCCAGAGAGCTGACAACCTGTTTATGAAAGGGTGCAACAGGTGATCAGATCTTCCATGCCTGCCATGGGGAGAACAGGGAGAGGTACACAAAAGAATATCAGCAGAAGTGTGGCCACTGGAAGAAGCTCCAGCCTGCCCTGAGCATGGTTGTGGCAGAGGCAGGCTGAGCCTCACCTTTAGAATCATAGAATATCCCAAGTTGAAAGGGACCCATAAGGATCATCGAGTCCAACTCCTGGCTCCGAAAATCAGACCATATGAATGACCCAGGGTCAGGATTTTACAGTGGAGTTTCTGTAAGAGCTGCGCTGGAGGGCCTTGGAGCTCTCCTGTGTGACCATCTTGGTTCTTTCTCCGAGTGGAGCTGACAGCAGCAGGACTGCAGTGGGACACATCTGTGTTGCTCCATGCTTACGCTGGTGGAATGGCTCTCTGCATAAAGCACGAGGCTGGAGGTGAAGGACTTCTAGCTGAATGCATGGGGTTTTATTTTGTTCTCCTAGGCAGCATTTACTATTGACAAATTCCAGAGAGTTTGGCATGAATTTTCAAGAGGTCTCTGTTTTGCTTCTAAATAGAGGTAATTTCTAGCCACTCTCCTTGCTTTCCTATTTTGATGATTGACTTTTAGAGGCTGGAGCTAAAATTGCTGAGAAAAGCCTTGTAGATATGCTCATAGCTCTGTGTGCACACAATCTTTAATCTTCCTCTCAAGACAACATTTCTGGGGAGTAAAGTAGCTATTACTAGCTTTGAAAATACCTATTGTAGGGTCTGGTCTAACCCAGCAAATCTGTTGTGGTGCTATCGAGCACATGAACAGTGGCACAAAGTTCTGATCCTGCACTTGGGCTCTCTGCTGCTGCAGGGAGAATTGTAGGCTAGGGACCTCTGCAGAACAGGATAAGGTATGACTGCCTCAACCTGAAGCCATCAGTGCTGCTAACTCCCAGATAAACAGCATTGTTCTAGTGTTCTCCTTCAGCTATCCCACCAGCCTGTCAGAAGGTCACTGAGTGTTAGCTGTCAGTGGAAAAAAAAACAAGTAATATGTAACATATTGGCTCGCTTTAGCCATGCGGTGGGGTAGGTGAGTACGTAATGAGGTTGTTTCCACGAGGGCGATTTGGTGCCTTGCGGCAAGACGTGCCCTGGGTCAGCAGAAGAGAAGCACGCAGAAGCTCTCTGGCTTCTGGCAGGCTGCTGATGGGCTTTGTGGCCATGTTGAGTGAAGAGTTTTTGGTCCAGCTCAGTGCAGCCAGGCTCGGAAGATGTTGGCAAGTGGGAGGAATTGCATGAGGCGCTCGAACACTGTAACGCTGTCAGGGGTTAAAGTTATAAAATGCATGAGCACAGAACAGCTCAACAGGAGTTAATAGTTAGGTCACCTTCATGGAAGCATACTGGAAACCAGCACAGACCACAGAGGACTGGTTTGGTGTGCTTCCCATGCACAGCTCGCATAATGACAGGCTCCAGTGCTGTGTGCTAGTGCTGTTTCTGAGCAGGCTGATAGCACTGTCCTGCAGAGAGCCGACTGCTGCAGGCAGAACTCATAGGAATGGGGCAATGGGGGCTGCACCAAAGTCCTCTGCAGAGAGAAGGGAGATTGCAGCCTTTTCTCTGAACCTGGATTTAAAGGGGGATAATTCCTGGCTGCAGCCAGCTTCAGGGCTCCATGGAGAAACCCAAAACATAATAGTTCCCCCAGGGCATGTGTCTGCAAAGCCAGTGGGGATCACATTTAGTCATGAGTAAAATTCCTTCATCTCTTCTGGCGCTTCCACTGGCTCCACCAGAAACCTGCCTTCCCATCAAACTCCCCCTCTTTGCTCTCAACATCAGAGTGTGGATGTGTTTAGCAGGCGGGGATAAGAAACATGTTGCAAACCCCATTTAAAATAGCTGCACCGCCTGACAAGGACATGTGAGACGCAGACACAGACGTACCCCATTGGTGGTGACAATGCTTTCCTTGCAGCGTCGTTTTCTCATTCCTTATCTGACGCTGTGAGCACCTGGATAATGAAAGCGCAGCTTCCCAATGCTTGTGCTGTCTGAAAGCACACATGAGTTGGAAGGGACTGTAGGTATCGTTTGTGTGAGAATACAAGGGAAAAGTATACATGTATGTATGCACATGTGGGATGCTTCCCTTGTTTGCAGGCATATGAAGGACTGCAGACACGTGTGTGGTATGGCTGCCCCCCCTTTGTTTACTGAAGTCTTCCTTCTGCAAGGAATAAAGAAGGGAGCTTTATAATAAATATAAATTAGGCCTCCTGTGTGCTTGTGAACTGTCTCAGCCTGCACAGGAGGAAATATACACAAGGTGAATGCAGGGTGTTTCTGTAGAGCGATGCTGTGGCAGCGTGTGCGTTGGCAGGAGTGCTGTCTGCAGTCTGTGCGTAAGGGGCTGTGTAGCCTTTGCGAGCATGGAAGGCTGTAAATCACAGAGTGTTCAGGAGGGGACACTGCCACTCTGCCTGTAAAAGGCAGGGAAAGATTTTGAAGCAATGTGACTCTTTCAGGCTGAAGAGTTACTAGAAATCCAAGCTGAAAAGAAGAAAGAAAAAAAAAAAAAGGTATAACCAAGCTATTTTGGCTGGAAAGGATCTGTAATCCACATCCACCAGCTCGTCTCCATTCTGACGCAGAACAGCTGCATGCCTGGCATCTCATACACACCTCTCCCAGCATCAGCTTTTGGCGGCCCTGCTTTCTGGGTCTGTCTCCAGCTCTCCTAGCACTTCTCGGTTCTGTCCTCCTGCATCCTCAGTTATTTCAGTCTTGATGTGTTCCTACATTGTAGCTGGCATTTGTATGCAACGCAGTATCTCCTAGGGATTCTGTACCCATTTAGATGTGTTGAGCATACCGCTCATAAAGTATCTGATGTAGGTGGGACCACCTCAGTGAAGTAGCTGTATCTGTTTCAGTATCCCTATAGAGAGGTGTCTGAGCCTTCATTTTGCTTAAAGTGAACCTGTGCTACCATGGAGCTCCTTTCTTTAGGACTGGGCTTGGCTTCGAAGTTCTTTGGTGGTCCTCCAAAAACGTCGCTGTTTTCCAGGGGAGTGCGTGAGTCATTAACAGTCCCTGCACTTCCTCTTAGCCAGGATGGACTGAAGGGGTTTCAGGAAGAATCTTTCCTGAAAGGCGACATCTTCTTTCCCTTACAGAGGTCTGCCACAGACAGACACCATGTCTCCTGCCAAAAGCCTCTGCCTGTAGGAAATAAGGTGGGATTTGGGTGAGTGACGAGGCAGGGCAGGGCTTCAGGTGGGGATGCCTCACTCTTTTGATAGCGGGTGCAATGAAGCAGATGTTTGTGGCCACACTGGGGGTAAGTTAGGAACATGTTTATGTCATTTGGCATCACTGGTACAAGTTGCAGGTCATAGATTTTCATTATTTTTGGGTTTCATTGTTTTTCTGCAGCAGCCATCAACAAATGAGAAGTTTTCCCAAATGTGTTGCAGCTGCAGTTGGTTCTCCTGTCTCACTCTGTGTCATTGTAGGACTCACAAGAGGGCTTGGGCTTTCACTCCTCTTTTGTTTTTTGTCTTCTCCCTTCTGTCCTCACCAGCTTCTGTCCCTCTGCTTCCTTCCCTCTACCACAGCCCTGTCATGTTCAGTCATGCTTGGCTGAAGGTTACCAGCCCACTGGAGGCCTTCATGGCTAAGGACGTGGTGAGCCACCTGTTGAGAGCACGCTGGCTTTCCATGGGAGTGGGATCATCTGCTGCTGGCCTCTCGCCCTGCAGGGCAGTGGGTGTGTGGAGGAGTGGGAGTGCAGGCGTGCTCATGTGGCAAAAACGCTCCATGGTTACCATGAAATGTTTGCTAAAAAGGCAGATATTGGGAGGGAAACCAGGTGCAGGGAGCAGCAGACTCTCCTGATGGTGCCAGTTGTGTTCTCTGGGAATGTAGGGAAGAGCAGTGTTGCTCTTGCCCTCCTTGGGGCTGATCTATGGTGTGAGGCTTTCCCGTTTTGGGGTTATAGGGGGCAAGCTAGCAGTGGAGGAAACCTAGCCCCATATTGTTGGCTAGCTATACTTAAGCCCCTTGTAAGCTCCGATTTGGAGGCTTATGTGGACCTTCAGTGTCACATGGGGATGCTGGCAGGCTGTGGGGCTGAGTTTCACCCTGTGTGAGCCACGACAGCCTACAAGGAGGCCCAGGTGGCTACACAGGAGACCCCAGCAGAGCTTCTTGTCCCAGCACAAGCATTGGACTTGGTCAGCTTTTAAACTCTAGGTGTGATTAATTGTGGCCAGCAATTCTGACCTCTGTGGTTTTCCCCTGGATGCCCAAATTGGAAAAAAAAAAAAAAAAAAAAAGGTTAATTCTGCCTGCAAGCCAGCTGGCTGCCATACATCTGGTTACATACGTTCACCCTATAGTTCAGTCCCCAAGCGAGAATGCTTGGCTTATGGTGGGCAGCAGATCACCCCTGTTGCTTCACCGCAGGACAGGAGGCTCATCTCCTGAAGGCCAATTGGCCATTGGTGGGCACCGGCTGGGGTAGCCCCATCCTGCCCACCTTTCTACCATGTTCAGGTCCATAGGGCATGGGACTTTGGCCAGTGTGCTGGATAGTTGGTGTTAGTAAGCTTTTACAAGAAAACAGATTGTTTTAAACCACAGCTAGGAGTATAGAACATACTGGAGCCTGGGTAACAGTAAATCCTAGTTCTCATTTGCACAAATACATGTGGTTCCAATCCTAGAGGCATTTTGCCTTCCTCTGCATGTACCTTAGTTTTAGAAACATGTAAGTTTAATTTGGATTTGTTTCTTCAAAACACTACAAAATGTGGCCAGGACTGAGAGGCTTTTAAATTGCATTTGACACAGAAGGGATAAAAGGGATCTGGAGTCTCCCTGAGTTGAATCCAGGGGAAGCCTGTCATTTACATGCCGTCACAGGGGAGCACTGAAGAGACCATCTACACCAGCAGAGCAGTGGTGATATTTGCAGTCTCTTAATAGTAGGTTTGCTGCTCAGATCAGACCTCTCAGCTTTCTGCTGGCCCAGCCAGTGAGACCCTACATGCTGGGTCGTGTTTCAGGGGTGAACCTAAGTGTAGGGTCATCTGGTGGATAAATGTCCTGTCAAGTGATAGGGTTGGGCTATGTGGCGAGGTTGCTGCAGGAGAGGGAGGCGATGCTGGCTAGTTGGGCTCTTTCCAGAACAGAAAAATGCAGGGTGCTCCTGCCTCTCTTTGTGTTTTGCCCCCGGGACAAAGAAATGAGAGCAGATTCTGCCCTGAATATGGGAGGGGGGGAGGGGTACAAACCTACCTGAAAAAGGAAGACCTTCCCTGTTAGAGGACCTCTCCCTTAGCCCATTGCCATCTGTGGAGATAAGGGACAGTTTTGTGTCCTCTTCTGCCTTTCAGCCAGCAAGAATACACTCTGCTAGTGATCACCACCGCTGGGGCTTCTTGACACCCTCTCTTGCCATGCTGATGGGTTTCATGACACTGCTCTTAGCACCTGAGGATGGGCGTGAAAAGGGAGGAGCTGAAGGAAGTGGAGGAGGAGGAGGTGGAGATAGTGGCAGTGGTGTGAGTTGATACAAGACCCAGTGGGAAGCAGCAGCAGGCAGTATTATTTCAGTGGTTTGAGCCAAAACTTTCTCTGTCTCTTTCTCTCTCATTAAATTACAACTAATGCAAGTAGCATTGTGAAGGAGGAATTTGGGAACTGTTGTTCATCATCCAATCACTTGTAACGAATGTGCTGCTCAGTGCCATAGCCCATAGCCTTGCTGAGAAGTAATTCACTTGGTATTTGCAGGCATGACATGCATGCCATAAAAATTCCACTGTTAGCATTATTCCAGCATTAGCAAGGGGATATGAAAATAAATGACAAGCTATTGTTTTTCATTATTAGGTCCAGGCTTTTTGCTCCGCTGTCTTCTTTTTTTTCCATCCTCTGTACGTGGGAGAGGGAGTTCTCCATTCCTTTCATTTCCTTTTCTCAGCCACACCTGTACTCTCCCGCTTCTTCTCCTGCCTGTCTTCAGGAAGGTGGATGCCTGGGTCCGGATTTGGAGGTTAACCAGAGCAGTTCATTAGACTGCTGTAGCAGATCACCATGGAGTGGTACGATATCAGAGATTATCTCAGCATTTTGTTATGGGTCTACAAAGCTGTTTTGCCCCAACTGTCTCCCATGGGGATTGAGTCCCCCCTTTTTGATGGTTGCACTGGCAAGGAAGACTTTGGAGACGGGTCAGCAACTTGCTACTTTGAGGCAATCTGCAGGCTTTAAATGTTTTTTCTATTATTTAAGAGAAGGCAGAAAAAAGTGGGAAAGCTCTTGAGGCAGTTGTCAGTCCGGAGGTGCGGGAGCAGCCTGTAGCTGACCATGGTCAATGCTTAAAAGGAGAAATACACAAAATGAGCAGAAGGGGATCAGTGACCCACAGTTGTGAGAGGATGCCTCTGCATTCCAGTGGGCTTTCCTGCATTTCCCATGTACTTTTATAAAAGGGAGGGAGTTGAATGTGTCAGGGGGAATGAGGCAGTTAAATATTATTTATCACTACTTTCTACCAGGGGGTGACCAAAGAAGAAAGCGTAGCAATTTCAGAAATGACCCCTGTTTCTAGGATCATTGGTTCCTGGGGCTGGTTTAGGCAAGCATGCAAACGCCCACCTGCTCCAAATAAAAGACTTCTTTGGAGAAAACGGACTTAAATATCCCCATGAAATCCCCGGGCTGAGTCAGTATCAGCACTGTACAGGATTCCTGCGCTCTGAATCTTATTCTTAATCAGCTAACCCAGGCAGTCTTTCATGTCACTGAGTTGCTTCTCACTCCCATTGCCCCAGCCCGTGTTGGCTGTTCAGCAGAAGGCCTGGCTGAGCTGAAGGCAGATGGCAGGGTAGGAGTCTGTGCTGATCCTACTACTATTAACTCTACCACTCCTCTGCACAGCAAGCTGCTCCCTTTGAACATCAGCAGAGCCATTTTTAAGAGCACTGCAGCCCAGCCTTGTGTGACAGAACAGCTCATTTTGTCAGGGAAAAAGATACCTTGGCAAACTTTTGAATATTAGCTGTTGGGGTAACCTCGAGACTCTGGAAAAAGCAGCGATGGGCTTTGAGAGAAGAGCAGAAGCTGCAGGTGTTGAGTTCCCAACTGCAAGGGGATGTACGAAAACTGTGTCTTTTTTTTTTTTTTTCCTCTCCATTTTCTTCATTCATTTTCTCAGAAGAGCACCAGAGTATGCGCCGGAGTTCTCTGTGACATCACTTTGCACGTCATCAGGGTTGTGAAATCCAAAGCTGTGGAATCACTTCACTGATCCTGCCCTACACTGTGTTACCAGCATAACTTGATGCAGAGCAACCTGCAGGACGTTGTGGTTATTGTGGGCAGCCGTGTCCCGTGGGTCTGCTCATATCTCAGGCCAAGCATCTCCCTCTCCTCGTAATCTGCACTTAGAGCTGTGCACACACACAATAGAGCTGTACATTACACAGCTTTTAACACACCAACAGCAAGTGTGGCTCTCACTGGTACACTTCAGGGCTATTTCAAAGTCCTGTGTCCCTCTGCCTGAGCTCCTCATGCAGTCCCATGTTGAGATGTCCAAGATCCTTTCAATGGCAAAGCGATACCTGCACTCAGTTCTGCTAGGATTTTGCAATATGCCTGAATCAGGGTGGTGGTGACACTGGGTGTGAAGCCATCTACTCATATTTGCTCATGATCTAAGAAAATGCTTTCAGTTCAGACCTCAAAGAATGAGCTGCTGTGTCATTTAAAATTGTGTTACCAGCAGAAACGTATGACCTCATGGTATGAATAAGCAAGAGGAGATTAGCAATAAGTAAGCCTCTACTGTACATAAATGTCCATAGGAAAAAGAAAAAAAAAATCTTAATAGAAGACTCAGTTGTCTGCGTAAGTGAAGGCTGGGGATATGAGTAATGTACTGGTTCTTTTGTACATCCAATCTGATTCTGTTGTTCCTTCTTTGATTCAGGCCCCCTCCTTTGCTTTCTGTGCTCCCTAGCCCTCCTAAAGGACTTTTTCTGCCTTTTAGGAGAGTGCAGACCAGGAAGGGTGGAAGGGCTCAGTGAGGAAGGAGTTAAAGGACTGCTCAGTGGGGATTATAAAACACTCAGGCACTTGGAAACAGTTAAGAAGAGAGAAACAGATCCGCCAGGAGGGAGTGTGGTACTGGAGCCAGCAATTTGTTTTGTTACCTCCTTACATGGCAATGCAGAAGACCCTTCTAGAATGGGCATCCAGGTATCAGGGGGCGTGGGATGGGTGGTGGGGGTCATGTAGACAATGAACTTGTGTGCTGTCAAGTTGGCAAGCCTTCCAGCCAGTTCTTATTGATGTGCAATGCTCTGGTTGTGTGTCCTTCTTGCTGGGGTGGGACTTAGTGCCTGCTGTAGCCCGAGGACATGATCTAGCCCTGAGGGGTTGCCTAGAGGCTCTAGCCTCTTTGGATGTTGAACCTAGATGGGGGAGAGTGGTCTGTGTGCTGTCGGCATCACCTGGAAAGGTGGATGTAACAAACCTACAGTGTGGGCAGGTGTGTGGGTGTGCTTACATGAGCCTTAGTTACATACGAGGGCCCCTGTGAGGGTGTCTGTGAGTGGACATCTTGTGCAAGTGTGCCTGGACACCAGGAGCTTTCTGTCATGCTCTAATGAGGTGGCCTTGAGTCACAAGAAGCTGTATTTTTATCACCGTGTCTTCGTACCTCAGCAGCCAAACAGAAACCTTGCATGTGCTGAGGCATCATATACCTCAGCAAGGACAGAGGATCTTCATCATGGGAAGGAAAGGCACCTGGAGGCAAAGTGACTCATGCTGGCCTGCCAGCAGATATCCCAGGACATGAAGATCCTTGGATCTTCATACATGATATCCTCCACATTCCTGTGCTTTAGGCAATAACTGCTCCCTGATTATGGATGCTACTACTCTAATCTAAGAAGTGACCTGAACGCAGGCCTTGCTGTGACCTCCTGCCTGGCTCTTCAGTTGTGTGCATCAAACGATATTGGGCTGTGGGGTAGTAGGAGTGTACCTTGGAGTGACTACCATACCTGTAATGTGGAGTCCCATTCTTCATGGGAGAAAAACAGATGAAATTGGAGCCAAAGTGTGCAGAGAGAGGGATTAGTCAGTCTGCAAGTGTCAGGGGCTTGCTGAAGAAATAGCAGGAGTTTGCTGACTAATGCCTGTAATGTTCAAGGAATAAATGAGAAATACTGAGGGGAAACCCTCTAATTCTGAATTTGGTGGGAAAAAAAAAAAAAAAAAGAGAGGGAAAAAAAAAAAGAGAAAGAAGACACTGAGTTACAACTCAGCCCCCTAAATCTCTGACCTATATCTCCCTCCTTTCCCTGGAGTCATTATTGAAATTAAAAATTAATAGAGAACAACCAGGTTTTACCTCCAGGGTGCCCTTTTAGGCTTTCACTTACTGCAGGCTGAGACCAGCAGATAGGACTTTGGTGTACCTCAATGTGATAGAAAAATCAGAGTGATCTCCATCTAGGGTGATGGGAGGACAATCAGATAGGTTGAAGGAAAGGAGGAAGCTTTCTCTTTGGGAACAGCAGTCTCCAGCTGCAGAAGGAAAATGATGTCAAGCCGACAGGTTAAGTGAAAATAGACCAGTAAAAAAGAATAGTCCTTGAAGTCACAGTAACCTTATCAGGGGAAATGGAGGTAAGAAGGAGAAAAGAAGTATTTCATATCATTAGCCCTCTAAGGGCCAAGTTCAGTGCGTTTGCAGAATATTCCTCTCTCTCCTCCCATTCTTAGTTTTTTAATGAGGAAAGAGAATTCTTATTTAGGAGACTAAAACCTAGGGTTGTGGGTCAGGAGGTTTCATTTCCCAGTTCTGCTGCTGCCTTGCTGTTTAAGCTCAGGAAAGTCACTTTTTATTTTAGCTCCATCTTTGTCTCTATAGGATGTGTGTGGAAAGACAGCAGTGTAACCTGGCAGCCCAAAGGGCCAACCAAACCCTGGACCCAGCGCAGCCAGCTGGGTGAGGGAAGGGAAGTGTCCCACTCTGCTCTGCGCAGCTTCCCCTCCAGCACTGGGTGCAGTTTTGGGGCACAACAACAGGAGGACACAAAGTAATTAGAGAGCATCCAAAGAAGGGCTACAGAGATGAAGAAGGGTCTGTAGGGCAAGGTGTGTGAGGAACGGCTGAGGGCCCTGTGGTTGCTCAGAGAGCAACAGAGTGCAGAGCAGAGGAGCTGAGGGGAGGCCTGATGGCGGCTGCAGCTCCTCACAGGGAGCGGAGGGCAGCGCTGAGCTCTGCTCAGTGTGACAGCGACAGGGCCTGAGGGAACGGCATGGAGCTGTCAGGGGAGGGCAGCTGGGGGTCAGGGACAGTCGGCAGTGGGCATGGAACAGGCTGTGACCAGAGCTCTTCAGTGAGGGTATGTCATATAACCAGCAGAGAGTTCTCAGGTTTAGACTTGCCTCGTGAGAGTGGTGCTTTGCTCCTTGCTGCCATCCTTCTCTTATGTGCTTAAGAGGGACCTGTTGCAGTTATTTGGCCACTAGGCTATGAAAACCTGCAGCCCTCCAGAGAAGGGTGATGGTGAGGAGGAGGGAGAGTGGTGGGAATCACTCTTGGGGCCACAGCTCACTGCAGGGCCTGGAATATGCTCTGTGCCCATCTGTGGCTTTTGTTGGATACATGCTCCCGTGTGATATGGGAGAGATGGCATCTCATGGCCATGGTGCGCTATGAGGAGAGGTGATGTCACCTGCTGTGGCAGCCGTGTGTGTGGGCTGGCTTGGAGGGAGCCTGAGCACATGTGAAACTGTGCTCTTTCCCACTCTCTCATGTTGGGTGACCGCAAATCAACATCCCCAAGATCACTATCTGTATTTATCACATACATCTGAATGCATCAGGTGCGCTTGTTTTGCTCCTTCAGAGCCTAGCTCTTTATCTTTCTGCAGCATACCTCAATTACTGCTACTTTTGGGATACGTAGACTCCATAACTCCCAAGTGCCATAAGCTGAGGCGTACGGGCTTTCTCTTCATGGACTTCTGCCTCTCCAAAATTAGGATGCCTCATGCAGCTTGAGAAACTAGGTTATATAGCAGCTTTAGTGGGGCTTTTTCCAGACACCAATTGACCTGATTCCTCGGACCAGCTGTTTTATTTATTAAGCAAAATAGTAGAAAAAGAGTGCATCTCCTATATAAACTTGATTCCTTGCAAAGAATGTTTATCTTTGTTTTTCATAAATTGGCATGGAGCGCTTCCTTCACATTGATTTCAGATATATTAATTTATACACTAGAAATGGGGAAGATTTGCCTTTCCTCTAATCCTGTTTCTAGAGAGATTTACCTAATGTGCGGTGTAATTTGTCTAATGTACAACTTTGTACGTAGAGTGTATCCAGATCCAGTAGAAACAGTGGGTGTAATAAAGGAGAGCGCTGTAGTGCAGTGCTGTAAATCCCTCTGTAATTAAAAATACTAAATTAGTCAATGCTCATGCAGTCAGAAGACATTACTATCTGAAGAGCAGGGATATAAAGCAAGAGTTCTCAGTGCAGGACAGAGAGACTGGGTCTGTGTTCGTCTCTGTGTGCATGTGGTGTGTGCCAGGGGTGAGGGACAGCTTATAACATCATTCACCAGGAATACAGCTTGGGTGGCAAAGAGCAGTCATGAGGAATTATCCCGGGGTTGTGCTTGCATGTTCACAAGGTGGGGGAGCAAGCAGTTCTCCTGCCAGTTTGCATGCTGTCCCACTCTATTTCTTTCCATCCAATGCAGTGAGCAGTTAGAAGGCTGGATTTTATACTTCTACAAAAGTCTCCCTAAAAATAATTCATAGTTCCTTTGAAGAAGGATGGTACCATGGATTGAATGATTTTTATTTTCCTTTGTCTGTCTGTCTGTCCTTTTGTCTGTCTTCCTTTGCTGCTTTTAACACAGATGAATCACTGCCTGAAGTTTTCACGTGGTTCTTTATTTAGGATTTTGTGAATCTCCCTGTAACTAATCAGGAAAGACTGATAGATAGCAATGTAAGAGTCCTTGCCTGTGATAACTGTCCATCCATCTGTTCTATATCCAACTTATGACCACTCCTGTCTACATTGCCTGATACCCAACTTCCTTCCTCCTTCAGGGAGAACCTCAGACTGAGTAGTTAGAAAAGAGCAGACTCCTAACTCTATTGAAATGTTCACTGAATTTTAAGAACTGAAAATGTTCAAATAAATGAGAAGACAATCCTCGCCTTAACAGCCCCATGGAAATGTCTACAGTTTGTATATCAGAGGCACACCTTTTGCAGTTTTCAAGAACATTAGCCAATACGTGGACAAGTTTTAAGCCTTACAGAAAATTGTTGTTGCCTCATCCGCAGCAGATAAAACAGATCTCTGAAGAACTGGGACCTAAGAGTTTCAGTTAGACAGTTAAAATTAGTAGAAGCTTTTCACGTTAATCTGTCTGTGCCTCAATTCCCTGCCCATGCCATATGGATAATGCAGAGTCTTACTTTATGAGGGCATTGTGAAAATACATTCCTTCATGTTTGTGAAACATTCAGTTACTCTAATGATGCATATGGTAGGAAAGCCCATGAGTAAATTACTAATTCCGTCTGCAGAACAGTTTGACTGGTACCTGGTAAACAAGGCTTGGGGCCACACCTCAACTGATGCAGGGAGGATGAAATACTGAAAAGCTGCTCACGAAATGAGCACCGTGTATCCTGTGTACTGGGTGAGGCTAAGGTCCTGTAGAAAAATAACCTGCAATTATTATGCAATTAACAGCTCTATCACAATACCCAGGAAAAAGAGGACGAAGGAAGGTTGCACAGGCAGCCATAAAACTGAAGTTTCCTGAGCCTTGCATTCTTGATTAGCAGCTTTAAATAATCTTGCTTTCACCTGTTTTGTTTTCTGTGTAATTGTCTGTCACATGGAGTGGGCATGAGGAATAATCAGCAACTGTTGTTTGTGGAAGAAGAGACAGGGAAATATGTTCTGCCATTGGCCATCAGAGAAGAGTATTCCTGCTAAAGCCTTGTGTCCAGGCATTGCGAATTGGAGCATTTGTGGATCCTCAAGAGAAAGAGAAGTCGAGGTTGAAACAGAAGCAGACAAACCAAGATGTCGTTTTTCCCTTGTGAGAAGTGCTCAGTTTATGTTGTGTTGCTACGATAACTCTGTGTACCATTAAACATTAATGCCACAAACCAACAGACTTGAAAGTTGTTTTAAATAGGGACGAGATCACCCCCTTGCTTTTTGCTGTGGGTCTTGTGGGTTTCCTGATTTTACCCTGGTGTTCACAGTTCTGGGTTTTCCCTCTGCTGGGTCCTGCTCCGGAGAAATTTTCATACATACACAAGACTGACATTGGGCAAATGACCCAACACTGAATCATTGGCAGAACCATCCCCAAATCCCCCTACTTTTGCTCATTTTTTCATATTTTGCCTTTCTACCCATATGTGTTTCTTCAGGTAAAACGAAATAGCACTGCCCACAGCCTGTTGTGAGTTTGGAGTTGTGAGTGGGCAAAAGCAGGGGAGGAGATGCTGTGGTTGAGGGTTTTAAGTAGAAATCATCATCACACTACAGATGACCAAGCTACTGGGAGGCTGAGATGAACACTGCAGCAGAAGTTGGCCTGTACCTACTTCTGCACTGACTTAGCGTAAGGGTGAGCTGAACACTTTGGTGCTGTGAATGGGATGGGTGCAGAGAGCAAGGATTTGTGATGTGACAAGAGGTACATAGGTACACACCGATTTTAAAGGGTTACGCTTCAGTACCCAAGCATGTTTACTGAGCGTTACAAGTTAAGAGTCTTGCTTGCTTTCTGCCTGCACTGTGAGTCAAACTAGGATGTATGTCTTCTTGATGTGGCTTTCATAATTGATGTTTGGTTATTTTGCAGTTGCTTTTCCCCATGGAGTTTCTCTTAAAAATGCCCTGTATTTTCTTTTAATTTTGACTGTACGTAGCAAGTGTATATTTCAGAAAGAATATTCAAGCATCATTTTTTTGTAAAGATATGATGCTGTTAGGTTACACTGGGGAGGGAACTGCTTATTATTTGTGTTGTCCTCTGAGAAGCTGATAAAGGAGGTCCTAACAGTGTTTTCCCTTCTCTATGTGAGCTTTCACAAAGGTTTGTTAATGTTGACACTGGTCTGCCAGTACTGGCTGGTTATTATGGCTGTTCAAGCATTAGGCAATTGTTTTTAAGCAATTGTAGTTTCTCTTTCTATTTCTTGTGCTTGCTTTTTTTTGTTTTGTTTTGTTTAATAGCAGATCCTTTTCACATTCCCTCCTATTGACTCATCCAGAAAAAGACACACATTTGAACTTAAGTATATAACTTTATAGTATCACAGAATGACAGAAAGGCTTAGGTTGGAACAGACTTTAAAGCTCACCTAGTTCCAATCCCCTCCCATGGGCAGGGCTACCACCCACCAGCACAGGCTGCCCAGGGCTCCATCCAGCCTGGTCTTGAACAGCTCCAGGGATGGAGCACCCACAGCTTCTCTGGGTGACCTTCTCCAGTGCCTCACCACTCTCTGAGTAAAGAGTTTTATTTTTGTGTTTATTTCATCATGTCTCTTGTTGCACAGGGCAGCATTTCACCTCAAACTTTATGATGGCAAGAGATCTGGGTGGGATCTCTCAGCCCTACCCAGCTCTGTTGAAACCATGCAGGTGAAGTCAGGGTGGAGCGGATGATTCTGCTTAAGCTGAGGGCCCTGAGAGCAAGGAGTGAGGGGTCTGTGGTCCAAGCACTATGTGCATGTGCCAGCACAAAGAGACCAAGCACTGGCATGGGCATCTTCAGTCACCTCACAGCTGTACCTGTGCTTAGGGCTGAATCCCAGGGAGGGAAACCCGGCTTTGGGCTGGAGTCTTTTCTCTGCAGAGACCTCCTGCATTCTGCACCCTAAAAGGAGGATGCTGGCTTTGCTACTATTTGCTGCTTCGCAAATAACCATTGTGATGGAGGGGTGGTAAGGTTGTAAGCCATGACATGCATGTGCCCTACCTCCTTGCTCCCATTGCAGAGCTTGCACAGCCCCAGAGCCAAGAGATTCTGAGCAGCAGAAGGGAGGTGGTGAGGGTGATGACTCCTCTGAAGACCTGCTATATTCTGGGGCAGGGAGTGCACTTTTCCATTTCTGATGTCTGAAAAAGTATCATGAAAACTTGCTCTTTGCCCTTTTGCCACTAGCCAGACCTGTTCTGAGTTGGGTCAGAGCGCATAAGACACGGTAGAAGGGATCACCTTTCTTTGAGAAAACGAGTACGAGGTGGCACCAGCACTTGTTTTAATTTATTCCTGCTCCTGGGTGTAATTATAACCTCTGGTGTTCAGTGTAAAGGTGGAAGGGTTGCAATTGAATGGGGCTAAGGTTTTTTTCAAGATGCATTAATACGTGACTTCTATGAAAAACAACAGCACTCACCCAGGAATCCAGACGGCGTTTGCAAGCTGCCTGTGGATTTATGGAGCATGTTGGAAACACACAGTGTTATTTCCTGAGTTTGTTTCTTTGCACAGTGATGATGTTTGCTTATTCTGGGACAATGATGAGACATTAAGGTATTAAAAACAAAATTAAAGAAGGGGTAGAAAATGTTTATTTCGAAAGTGAATACAGCTGCATGTCTTAACAGAAATAAAAGAAAAAACCTTCCAGTGCTTACTTGGGACTTTGAGAGTTCTGCCTAGATAAAGCAATTTATCTTATATCTATTAATGTTATTTTCTTGTTGCAAAGGCTGTTTACATCAAAACAATATCTTTATTTTTGGAGTTCATCTGTTCCCGTTGCTTTTTCCCCAGCTGAACTCACAATGCTCGGTCTGTGACATCACCATTGGCCGCAGCAGCAACGTGTTACAAAGCGGATTTTTCACTCCAGGTGGACAGTGTGCCACAGGAGCAGATGAGCTCTGTGATTCCACAGAGTGTGTTTGAATGTGCGTGCTACTGGTCGTGGGGAGAGAAGTAAAGGGCAAGTCCACAAGGCAAAATGCAGGACTGGAGAGCCTATGGAATGTCTGCATGGGCCTTCTGTGAGTATGTAGCTTGTGGAGTTAGCATCTGTTCCCTAGGCCATCCCTACCCCGAGATTTCTTTTTTAAATCAGTTGAATGCTTCAACAGACTTAACTGGTAGAAAATTACTCAGTTTAAAAATGGGAGAGTGGGAGAGAGGGATTTAATTTAGCTTCAAGTATGACTCTGGGATCTAAACTGTATCGACAAGTTTTGTGGGGGTTTTTGCTTTTTTTATGTTTTTCTTTTTCTACTCAGAACCCCTTGCAGAAAACAAGGGAAGATGACTAATGTGCTGATCCTGCTAACACTTACACATGTGGTTGGCTTTAAATGCATGAGTTGTCCTGCTGCAGTCAGTCAAGACAATTGATATGCTTAAACTCAGACGCAGCCCCACATGCCTGGAGCAGGAGGGTCTAGCCAGCTGCCTTTGGGGAACAGTTAAATGAAGAATTTATAGAATATTTTCTAATGCAGGCACTGTCTTAACCTGGAAAAGCTGAATTTGCTGGCCTGGGTCCTCCAGGAGAAAGAAACTGGCCTTGTGCCTTTCCTCATTGCTTTTGCCTGCCTAATTCACTCCTTGGGTCACAGTCATGCAGTCACAAGCTGGAAGTTGAGGCATGTCTGCCAGAGTTGGGAAGACTGTAGCCTAAGAGGTAACACTGAGAGATGATTAAAAAACGGAAACAGAACAGTGAAATGGTCACTAGCCTCACTGACTTTACTGCAATATACAAGTTTACATATACATCCACTCATTACTAGTGACAGGTCTCTTTGTTGACTGCCTTGAAGAATGGTTTCTCCTGGTGGCTTAGCATAAATGGAGATGGAGCAGTTGTCTCACATCCCCTCCAAAGTTGGCCCCCTGGAGGCTAGGGGCACCATGGAGACCATTCAGGTATGCTTGCGGAATTACTTCCATGCTTCAGCCTTGTGAGTTCACTGAGGACTGTGGTAGGACATGATCAGGAAGAGGTGTTGCTATTTCTCCAGCATAGCTTTCTTGCTATGTTGGAGAAGACCCTGAGCAACCTCTGCATGCAGTGAGCAGCCTTTGCTACAAATATGTTCTCACTTCCAGCATCCCAGGTGTCTTTTTGGTCAGGGTTTGAGTGCCCCATGAGAAAAGCCTGAGTGTTGCTCTTGCTTTTCCCATGCGGAAGCATTTCTTAAGTATCACAAGTCAGAAGAGTATATATATATATATATGTTATAGTTTTTCAGGCAAGCCCTTTAGTGTAACTATACTGGCAGCTCCAGGAGAGTAGCCTTTTACTTAAATCTGTGTTTTGAGATGTCTTCAGATTTATTTGTTTTGCAGGCTGCACACTGTGTTGCTGTTGTGGCAATGCCTGTGATTCACGTCTTGCGCAGTCTGACAAGCTCACTGTAGCTTGCATGTGCTGAGGCACAAACTCTGCTTACTGCACTGTGCGTGGCTGGTACAGGAGCAGCCCTTAGTGCTGGGACCCAAAAGTGCCAGGTGTGGGGGCTTCTTCATTGAGCTTCTTGTGATGCCTTCAGGAAGTGAGGGGTTGTCAGAACACTTGCTTGGACTTTAGTTTTTAGAGCTCCTCCAGGAATAGCCTGTTCCTTGGAGCAAGCAGAGCGGGGAGCACAAGGATCAATTTGGGCATCTAGTGGTGCTGCAAGGATCCAATTTCATATTTATTTTCTGTCCCTGCAGAGCAGGAGTTATGTTATCATTTCATTTTAACAGCTCAGTGTCTCTACTGCTGAGCCTGTAAAAGAACATGTCCCATTATACCTGCTGCTGTTTGACACCTGTCTTCCCTAAGGCACCGATGTTACGCTGGCTTGTTGGTCCTTTGCTTGCCAATGCCCATCCAAACCTCTTGACTCTACTTTTCTTTCTTTTTTTGATAAAGAGAAAAGGAGAGAAGGTACAGATGGCTGAAAGTGGAGGCACAGGTGCATTGTAGCCTTGTTGAAACTCAGGGGTTGGACTGGATGGAAGGATTGAGAAAAAACAAGAGTGGCATCAACGATTGGGAAAGACAGAACAGTTTCATGGAAGTCTGGTGCCATCTCACATGCAGGCCCTCAGTGCCATGCACTGTTCACTTGCCCCATGAATTGTCCATAAAGCTCTGGGGTTGCTCAGCTTTGGCAGTGCATTTGAGGGAGCGATGGTGAGCTGTGTGGAGATGGGTTTCCCCGAGCAGCTGTGAAATGTGTTCCAGTCCTTTCAAGTCAGTGTTATTCTTCCATGACAACACGGGAGAACAGATGTTCCCTAGAGATCTACCTATTATTCATTTTGCTGTAGAGTTACATCTTCCCTCTTTTATTTGTCTCCTCTGTGAAGTAAATATTTCCATAATAGTTAATATTAGGGCTTTCCATAGCCCCCAGTGATTTTTTGTCACTCAGCTGTATCTTTTTTTTTCTATTTTTGTCAGAATACCATAAATGTGAACAGAGATTAAGACAAGCTCTGTGTCGTGGGACACTGATTTTGTAGGCACTGATATGAATGTGTCTATTTTAAACTTACATGGCTGGCACTGCAGAACTTGAGGTTCCACTCTGCACTTCTATCCATGCAGGTGTGTCAGAGACATGCTTGATGGTGTGAGCTGGATGATGCATGTTCAATTGGGCTGGGCAGTAGGTTGGGACTAGCATCATCTGCTGGATGCTGAAATGTGAGGTTGTGGTGCTTTGTGCACACTGAGTGAGCTAACAGTCTCCCCGGGTCCTGAATACTGAACTTAAAAAACTTCTGCGATCACCATAAAAAGCCTGTTAGGTAAATACATTTTCTGTGCACAAAAGCAATTGCCCTGCTCTCTTTCATTCTGAAAACAATAGACATCAAAATGAATTACAGACCTGTGTTCTTTAAAGGTCACAGCTATTTGGCCCTCAGGTAGGTGTGTACTGAAACAGCTTTGGTTGAGATTTGTTGATGGGCTAAAGAAATGAAATGAACTGGGACTTAGGTGTAGAAGTCTGAAAACCAGCTAGAAATTGCCATGGATGTGGAAGATGAAGGAGGGAACTCCTGAAGTAAGGAACTCCCTATTTCCTGATGTGACTGGGGTAGGGAAGCTGAATGGAGAAGGACCTTGTGTCAGGTGCAAAACCAATGGTCAGTGCTTGTTTGGCATTGTACTGGTTTCTTTTATGACTTTTTTTTATCTAGCTTAAAACAACAGCTGTAGTGGCCAGGCTCTCTAGCCCATGCTGTTTCATGAACGGTTGGTTGCTAGGACAGCTGCCGTCATCCACATTTTAATTGTGGATGTGATGACCAATTTCTCATCTCTCCCCAAGCTTTGGCTGGATGACTCAGCTGGTCCTCTGGTGACTCATTGCAGCCTCCCATGAGCCCAGGAAGACTAAAGAGGGAAGTGTGGCTATTTTCAGATACGAATAATAACCAAACCCAGAGACTATGGCCATGAAGAAGTGCTGCAAACTTCAAATGAATTGGGTGTTTAAGTGGGGTATAGGCTGGCCCCCTTCCCACTGAAATTCTTTTCCTAGTTGATATATTTCTGATGAGTCTGGTTTCCAGTCTCTTCACCCACAGGAATATTTGTTTTAGGAAAGTTTTTCCATGAGTTTTGAATGCACAAAGCCTCATGAATGCTCACAGGGCTTGTGGTACTAAATTCCCTTAGCTGTTTCTGGCAGTTACTCCCTCTCATCATTGATTTGGGGATGGGATACATGGGATTCTCATAATTGCTATAGCAACACAGGTCCACCTCAGGCAGTTTTTTTCTCCAGTCATTCTTGTGTTAGACATAAGACATTGCCCAAGGTTCTCATGGATCTATCAAAAGCTCTTGTGATTGACCACAAGATCTTACTGATCTGTTTTTTGGATCCGTGGAATCAGCAGTGTATTTTCATCTTCTGAGAAACTCGTGCAGAGACTGCTTTCCCAGAAACTTCTTTCCTTGTGACTCAGTTTGGCCAGACTTTGTTTTCACTGTTGATCAAAGACAGTAGGTGAGACTAGGCAACTTGGCTGTGGTATCAGCATTGCATTGATGATGTTGAATTTGTCCCACTGTGTCTAGCCCAAGTTCTCTAATTTCTTTGCTATAAGAAAAGGAGAAGTTGGCTTTTGTGGGTTAAAAGGACATGGCTGCAGAAACAGCTGTGGTAGTGCAAAGAAGATGCTTATGGAAGAGATTGGATAACACTCTGTTGCAAAGTACATAGTGATATGTCAGTTCAGAAATATAGGGCCATGAATGAGAAGGAGGTCTGACAGCACCTTTGTTTAGCTAGCCCACCTGTCTGTAGGTAACTATTCTTTCTAACCTGAATTTTTGATTCTGTAGGTTTGGCTTCAGCTGTTGTGCTGTGCCCATGAATGCCGCTCAGAAGTTACTGGCAGTGACCAGTGTAGGCAGTTTTATGTGGGTTAAGGCATGCTCAGATGCCCTTGTCTCTGCATGGCCCCGTTTAGCATCTGTAAATCACCAAGTGGAAGTTACATCAAGGGTTCTCTTTCACTGTACTCCACCAAAAATATCATATGCTTACTTTTTCTTGACTGGAATGTGTACAGCCAGTCTGATGGTGGGGCTATCTTAGCCTAGGGCCCTGCTTTTGAAGGTCAGTCCCCTTTTCTAGCCCAGAACAACTGTAGCATGCTCTGCAGAAGGCATTTGGTATGTGTCATACTGGATCTCCAAGTTCAGTTTTGTTCCTCCTCATCGTTTTTCAGTCTTGCTAGTGCAAAAAGCCTAACAGCTATGGCATTAAACACTGTAAAGCTGAGTAAATAAATATGTCAATAAATAATCATATTCTACACAAAAGAGAATCCTGGGGGAGAGACTGATGGTAGATAGGGAGTTCTGCTGGTACCAGTAGAGATTTTTATTGTTTTCTTTCTCTTAATGGCTTCCTTTGATTTCTTCTATTTCAGAGCTTTGACGGAGGAGTGTAGGCAGTTACTGGTATCCCTGAGCTTCTTCATCACACACAAGGGCCTTATATGTTTCTTTCTTAAGTCAGATATCCTCTCCTGAGCTCCTGGATCTTTACTCTTCAAGGCTCTGAAATGCTTTATGTAGTTTATCCCCATGCCTAAATCAGGTCTTCTTTCTGTGTTAGCAAGAGCTTTGTGCATCACCCAGGCTAGCCATCCTTAGCCCGACATGATTCTTCTCTGCACACTGAACTGACCCTGACCTATTGGACCTTGCTTAAAGGGAATGCTGCTGTAAAAATGTGGGGCAGGTTCTGCCAGCAGAGTGAAGCAGGGAGATGTCCAGAAGCACTTCCTTGGGATTGCGTGAGGTAGTGGAGTAGCTTCATTTGTTTCTTCTGAAGGAGATTCGTTGCCTGCAATGGGTTGTCCTGTGACTGTTCAAGTGCAAGCATGTGCTTGTGTGTTGGAGAGTGGTCATGTGTTTCGTATGACGGGGATCAATGCAGCCTCAAATAAAGCAGAATAAATCATTGGGCCTCCTGGATGATGACAAGGGTTCCCAAGGATACGCTTGTTAGCGCTGAGTGTCGTCATGGAGAGCACCGTGGCCCTGTGTCACTTTCTTCGTTGTGAACAGCTCGGTGCTCTCAGCATAGAAGAGCTGGAGACAATTAAGTGACACTTTTCTGTAGGGTTACACTTTTCAGATGCTGTCTGAAGTAAAGAGATGACTGAATTGGTTTTTGAGGAGGAAAGAGTTCACATTCAAACCCTAAACCTAGTGCTTCCCCACCAGTCTTAGGCTGGGCCTGGCAGCTCAGGCCCACCACGTACATCTGCCCTTCCTGCTTCTGAGCCATGCTGGAGGCCCCAACCCTTGCCATTTTGTACATTTTTGGTTTCATACTCCCAATTCAGAATGCAAAGCAAAAAGCCATTGATAACAGCAAAATGATTTGTGACTGTTCAGCCATTGTTTTCACTTTTGGGAGGTTTTCTTAACCCTGAGCAGTGAAGAGGCTAAAATCTGGAAGACAAGGTGAAAAACTAATGCTCAAGGTGTGTTTTCTTTCAGAACTGAAGGGCTGTTTTCTGGATGGATATATGTTACTGTTCCTGTGGAAGACAGATTATGTACTGAACTGTTGTAACTAATTTAAATGCTGGTCGAGTAATCAACCTGCAGTAGCCTTTTTTTTTTTTTTTTTTTTAATTTTCTGAAATGCCCCATAGCTCTTAGTGCAGTGTGCTGTAAATCATGTCTTTGGTCTTTCTCATTTGAAAGGAAGAGACGTTACAGCAGAAGCAAGGTGGGCTAGTTAACCCTGGCTTTGGGATAGTCAAGAGATCATTGAATCTGTCTACCTCAATTTTGTGATGCAGCAGAGCTCCTTGCCCAAGTTCCCCACCACTCTTCTTGCATCTTCATCTTCCTTAGCAGCCTAGGTCCTGTGTATTGCATCCAAACCTCACCAGAGGCTTGTTTCTCTCCAACAGGTTTTTATCCTGATGGAAATGAAATGAAGGGAGGGACTTTGTGAAGAGGCAAACTGACCTTTTCAGCCCAGCTAGTGCTTGATCTGAGTTTCAGATTTCGTAAACAAAGCAAGCACTGAATGTCATGCAGTTGCCTCTTTGCAAATGAAACACTTATGAAAAAATCCTGTGGGAGTGAGAGGCTCAGCCTGAGACTCCAACAAGCCTTGTCCATGTCCTGCCTTCACAAATAGAGTTGCTTCTGTTGAGCCAAGTTTGCAAGGTGCCAGCCATTCCCTGTGGCTTCATCAAACTGTGGGCATGTTGGAGTCATCAACATTACAAAGCTAATATTTACAGGTGGGAATTTATCCAGATGAGGCAGCAGCTGCGGAAAAAAACCAAATCTTCCCAGTAGGTAGATGTTGAGGGAAGCCACAAGTGTGCCAGTGCTGCCTGGGTGAGTAGGGCAGAAGGCAGGCAGCACACAGGGAAACGCTTGATTCATTTTGGTCCCTTTTCCAGGGCCCCCAACACCCATTTTTGGAAACTAATATAGGTGATGGCCAAGTAGGGAACTGGAGTTGGAAATGAAGCCAGTCCTCTGTTTCCTTTGTAAGATGGGGTGATGTTGTCACCCCCTGTTTTGAAGATGGAAACTGAAGTGACCCAGCTGAGTGATGTGAGCCACACCGCCTGGAAAGCAGAGTCACATTGAGAATCTTCTTATTTCCAGTTCTGCTTTCAGGATGCAGCTCTGTCAGCAAGTAGTAATCAGAGATGGAGATTGTAAGAACCCAGAGACTCTCATATTACAGATCTGTTTGGAGGTTGAAAGTATGGGCCTGCACACATGTTAAGCTGGAGTACAAGGCAATACAAGTTATGTATTTACTACTCAGTCCATCTTACAGAGCTCTCCATAGGAAACTTCAGGTTCTGTAGACATGCTGTGGTTACTGTTCCACTCTCCTTCCACAGAGGCCATACAGTGGGAGGGAGAAGGTTGACCAGAACATATATGCTGTTGCCAAAAAGTCCTGCTTCGCACATGAATCCAAATAGCTGTCAATTTCGTCTGACACCATTTTGTCTTCAGAGTGGGGAAGCCAAAAAACATTTCTTAAACTCAGTGATCTTTGTAGGCCCCTTCCAACTCAGGATGTTCTGTGATTCTGTCATTCCTCGATAGCTTTCCCTCCCATCTTCTCTGAATGCCTGGAGGAGCTGGCCGAGGCTTACGGAAGATTATGGAAGCATGCCAAACATCATTTAGGGCAGTGCTGCAAATGTCGCCACGGTCCTGCTCCTTGAGCATGCGAACTGACGGCTGTCCCATCACCCTGTCTGCAGCCCCAGCTGGGAGCCACGTGCTGGCCTCACCTCTGCCTGCTCCTCTGCAAGAAGCTGGGAAGATGAACTTCTTTGGCAAGGTGTTGTGATAGGAATTCCTCAGTGCCTTCCACAGACAAAGCTTCTAAGCAGGGATGCCAGCAGTCCCACAGTCTTGATCTTTTTCATTCTTCCTCATCCTACCTCTGGCTTCCAGAATGAGGTTCTCAAAGCAGGGCTGTTCATGGAGAGAAAGCTTTCCTCTGCTCTGATTGTGCTGGGCTTAACTCCATGAAGCTATCCCCCCAGTTTGGGGTAGCACGGACCGTACTGCTGGGCCTTCTCACACCGAGGCCTCAAATTCTGCATCAGGTCAGTTGCTGCAGCATTGGTGGGGAAATAACAAGGCAGCAGAGCCTCTGGTGAGGAATATTTTAACCTGCGTTCTCAGGTGCTGTGTCATTAATTAACTGTAATGGGAAACATAAACTAGCCACAGGATTTGCAGAGGAAATCTATAATATCTCTTGTCATTATTGTAATTCATTAAAGTGGGGATGGAGGTGACCCCGACAGAATCCTTCAGTGAAGTGTAATTAAAGACTTAAATCTAAGTGTATATGTTTGTCTCCGATTTTCTTTCACAAGCTTAAACCCAGGAATATGTGAGAAGAGCCCACAGACTGTTACTCAGGCTCATGGGCACCTGAACCCACATCAAAGGGATGAATAAGAATTGTGATGGAAACGTAGATAACAAGCTATCTAATAGTAAGGCTTTGTGGATTAGTGTGGATATGGAAGAGTGGAGTTTGTAGTGGTAAGATGTGATATTGTGGTGAATGAACACTGAAGAGCTTGATATTGCAGGGACTTGACTTTGGTCTACAGAGGCAAAATAAAAGACAGCACAGATGGTTCAGAGGGAGGGCTGTGATTGGCAGTGGCTTCTGTTCACTAATTCCTTGGAGTTTGGTGTTTCAGGTGCATAGTGGGCTCATTGAATTGCCCACAGTTTGTATCCAGCTTGCACAGCGCGGTCCAGTGACCCACCAGGTGTGGTGGGCATAGATGGTTTGGAGCAGCCTCTGTGTTTGAGCTTCCAACATGGGATCAACTGGAGTGGTGCAGCCCCATCCCTTTGTACAGGATGTGCTGGAGCTCTGGCTGTGCTCCTATATGCATAGCTCTTCCACCTCACAGTCTCCATGCCATAGTTCTGGGAGATGCTGCCCCTGTGGGGGCTGTGCATGTGCACATCTTTCACTAGGAGGGGTGAGAGACCATCTCACCAGCCTTCAGCCCATGCCCACACTGGAGACCTGAGGTGCCATCCACCCTGCTGTCCAGGTGGTGCTTGCTGGCACCTGGTGGTCCTTGTTGCTAGCTTTTATCTGGCTAAGAAGGAAAATTGCAGAGCAGACTGTGAAACAGCAAACAGGGTGCTGCAGATGATACAGGGCTGTGAAGGTGGTCTTGGTCCCCTGCCATCTCGCTGTGGTGAGACCTACTGTGCAGGTGGGAGGGAGGTGGGAGGAAAGAGTTGTTCAAATAGATCATTTGATTGCATTTATGGCTACTCTGTGGGTCGAAAAGTGCTCTTCCCCTGTCTGTAGGATGTGGATTGAACATGGCAGTTCAGAGCAACATGAAGCCAGAGCAGTGCAGGTGGCAGGCTCTGTCACATCTTTGAGACCCACTATGCCCTGCTGAAGCATTTAAGAATCTACCAATTAGGATGAAACAGTTTTAATAGCAGGATGGGAAAAGTAGAGCAGAAGGGCAGAGGGATTTTCACCTGGAATGAAAGCTCTTGAGACATCTGCTCACCAACAACAGGAAGGAGCTGAGGCTGTTGGGGCTGGAACTCTTCTTTGAGGTTTCTCCAAACATTATTAGCACAAGGAATTTGTGTACTCTTGAAGGATGTCAATCTGAAGGAAACTCCAGAAATGTGTGGTACTGGGGACTCTAAAGCAGCCACACAGAGGCCACCTTGAAGAAGAATACTGTGCTTCAGATATGGCGATTTTGAAGGTGCAATACATTAGGCATACCTGGCAGATCCCCTTTTCATTGCCTTCGTAACCTGGGTGTGCATGTGAGTTTTCAGGCTTGCATTTCTCTGGGGAGAAGAGAAAGATATTTATTTCAGGAGTGTCTTGTGTGCATCATTTATATGCTGAACACACGCCTTGTGCTTTTTACAGTATTTTTCAAGCAGGCTCTGTCGCTTTCCTAGCAGTCAGCAAGCAGCCTCTGGTTACAGTGCACTGGCAGCTCTGCAGGTACTCCAGAAGGTCTTACTGCCTGCTTCATACAGGGCAGGGGCTGGGTCTCCTGCCACTGCAAAGGCCGTTTGTATAAATCAGTACTAAGTGCTCTGAGTGAAGCAGAAGAAAACATCAGTGACTTTCAAACTGTTCTTTCTTTAGTCCCCACAGTGCATTTTTTGCCCTTTAGGGTGAGGTGGGTGGATAGGGAACTTCATCTCATTTGCTCTCCTGAAACCTGTTGGAAGTCCTGGTGAGGTGGCTGCGGGATTTGTGTGCACGCGCAGAAGAAGGCCATCTGAATTGTAAATAGCACCTGCTAAATTATTATTAAATGCAAGCTGATGTGGGAGGAGTTCTTGGGAAAGAAGAAAAAATCAAGTCTTTTAATCAAAGTCGTTCGGTCTATTTTAGCATCGTCCCCTCACTGCATGCTGCATACTTCAGCTCATGTGGATGCTGCAGAGAGTTACCTAAGTCACATCAAGGACAGGGGAAGGCCCCATTAAATCCAGTCACTATCAATTGTGTGAGAGCTCTAAATGGCTCCCTAAAACTCTTTATTAAAGAAAGGAACTATCAATTTTATTTAATGCATTGCCCAGCTCGCTGCCCAGAGATTCACCACATGCAGGGTCTGTATAAAACTGAGCCCCATGCTCCCTGGGCCAAGGTGTGGGGATGCTCCTTTCCCAAGCACCAGCTCTGGGATGCTGAGAGCATCACTGCCACGGGGCTGGACCAGAAAGCATTGCCCTCCTGCAGCCATCCCATCTCCTCACTGGGTCGTGGCAAACCTCACACAACCAAAGGTCTGTAGCTGTAATTTGTATCACAGGCTGCGTTGTCGAATTTGATCCCTGTAACAAGCCATCCGACTGTTACTCACTCACATTTACTACTATTGCTACTATTGCTATGGAATAAAGATAATTTAAAAAAAAGAGAATATGCCACCAGCACGGTTTGGTAATGTCCTTGGGAAATTTAAGGTTGTGTTTTTCTCCCATTAGCTGCACAGGCAAATTTGCAATAAAAATGACTTAGCTGCAGATGCCTTCCTTTCCCATCACCAAGCTGCCAATCAGACTGTAATTTCTTGGTTTCGGACTATGCTGAAGAGCTAGCTGAGCTATTTTCCTTATGACATGTCCCCTAAAACCTCAGACTAGCAAAAATCATTTTGGACGGAAGAAAGAAAATTTCATCCTTCTTTCATAGGGGAAAAAAATCTTTCTCACAATTATATATGACCTCTGACAAGGGTGGCAGTGGCAGCAGTGGAGTCCACAGCCCTCCCAGTAGCCACATGTCTGTGCTGCCTTCTCCAATCCCCTGTTTTTGGGTAACAGCGTACCCTGTTCCTGCACAAACAATGTGGCAGGACAGCGAGGGGCTTGTTGTTGATGTGGGAACCAAATCCTAACAACAACTCGTTTCAATGAGGGCACAGGCAGCCTTCTGACGTTGATGATGTTGAGTGACTGCTGACCTTGTTTTTAGCGTCAGCTGATATCGACTGGAGCTCTGCCAGTTTGCACCAGTTGAAAGTCTGTCTCCTAATGGTAGTGATTATCCTGATTTTCACAGCAGTGCTCAGAAAGTTGCAGCTGCTGCTCTTCATATCTCAGACTTTAATTTGGGGGCGATTGGTTCTTCTGGTGTCATTCTGGGGGACTTCGTGAGATGAAACTCACTCCTTCTTCTGCGTCAATCCTTTTTTTTCCCCTTTTTATTTTGTATGAAGAGATATTGCTCAAGTGCACCACAAAATGAAAGCCATAAAGCTATAAATTACACCTCAGTTAGGTCCACAATATGTTACCAATTACATCTGCTTTATTATTCGCGTCCAGGGGGAAAACATACATCAAGCCAACCCCGCACTCCAGAAAGGTTGGTTCTGTACTAAAAAGAACACCATGACTCTTCCTAATCTATGGGATTAATCTCTGGGAAAACAAACACAGCTCTGCCTTACTCACATACAACAGTGGTGCCCAGGATGACAGGCTGACTGATATTGATGTGGCTCTATGAGTTTGCTGCGTGCTTCAGCATTTGTGGCAACCTCATTGCCCCGCAGAGAGGAGGGATGAGAGAAAGCACTTACAGGGCAGGGACCTTGGGAGCTGCTGCTCAGTAGGTTGAGGTGGGGGTAATTCATACAAATCGCAGCAAACAGCATCTGGAATGGAGTGTGCTTGCCTGACTGTGTCACCCAGCTTTGGCAGCATGCACTTATGTTTGTGTTTGCTGGTATAAGTGTATATGTATATGAGAGTGTATGTGTGCATATGGGTTCCATACTAACTTAAGAAGAACACAGACTAGTGGAGAATGGCCTTATTTTATGAAAGGGAGCTGACAGTTTGGTACTGTCAAATTGCTGTGTGAAGGAGCTATCCATGTGCATTACCGAGTTTGTTGAGTTTTTGTCGCTGAAGCATTAATTCAGCTCTTAACTTATTAAAGTTGCAAACAATTCAAGGTTATGTTTGTGCTTAATAATTCAGCAACAATGCTAGCTCAGCATATTGTCTTTTTCTTCCCTAGTCGTTCTGGTTTATAATAAAGAAAAACTGGTAACAGACAAAAAGGTTGGTTGTTTTGCCTTTTGTGGCGAAACCAGATGGAGGGGTGATGCTGGAGTGGAGGAAGCACTCTTCCTGCTGTGCCATCACGGTTAGGTGGCTCCATGGGGACAGTGGGGACAGTTCATGGGGACCCCACCCTCATCCATGGGCAGCCTGATCAGCCTGGATCAGGTCCCCTCTCAGTCTTCTTTTCTCAAGGCTGAACAGACCCAGTTTACTCAGCCTTTCTTCATAGGAGAGATGCTCCAGGCCCTTCACCATCTTTGTGGCCCTCCGCTGGACTCTTTCCAAGAGATCCCTGTCCTTTTTGTACTGGGGAGCCCAGAACTGGACGCAGTACTCCAGATGAGGCCTTACCAGGGCAGAGTAGAGGGGGAGGATCACCTCCCTCGACCTGCTGAACACACTCTTTTTAATGCACCCCAGGATTTCCTTTTCCCATTTTTTTTCCTTTTTTTTTTTTTTTTTTTTGAATAAAAGTGTAGAAGGTCACTATCTTTTCCAGAGCCAAAGAAGCACACAGTAAAAGAGGTTCTTTTCTTTTCTTAGAAATTAAATGGACCTGATTCCTCCACAAGCTAATTTGCACCTTGTATTGTTAACAACACTGTTCACTTCCAGGGGATCTGCTTTCCAGTGGTGCTTTTGTCACTTTGCGTAAGAATAGATGAACATAATTTTATAAATCTGAGACAACTGAGAGCGTGTGGTAGAGATCATGTTGTCTAACTCAATCATCAGTGTCCCTGAGCAGAAACAAGCTCTGGACATGATTCCCACACACGGACTTGGCAAGCAACCTGGGACATCATCTGCTGCTTCTGTCCTGGCTCCTCAGCTTTGCCAGCGCACCTCCATTTGTCATGGCGTGTCCTCTTCTGGTCCCATCCTGGCTCTCCGCAAGCCAGAAGCTACTTAGTGGCTTTATGGGAGTAAACAGATGTCTTAGGTCAGATCCACCAAGCTGTTTAATACAGAAGGAGCCTGAGGATTTGCAATTTGGCCTCCGTAGGCAGAATATTTTGCAGTATTTTACATTAGCAAAAGAGATGTAGATGTATTCCTGGAGACAATGGGAATAGGAGTCTCCTCAGGCAAAGGAGGAAAAAAATAACATTTATGTTCTCATTATTAAAAATGGGAAGGGGCAGAGCAAGAGAGCAGAATTTGTTTTTTGCTAGGTGTTTGCTAGTATGGTTCAGTTGGGAGTAATGATTTATTTTAGAGCATAATATTTTATTTGTGATGAATACATATTCTGGAAGAATTTCATTTTCGTGCATGTGTTGCATCCGAAATCTGTATCCCATTCTCCCTTACTGCCTCTGTACAAATGAAAAAAAAAACAAACTGGGGAAAGCATATTGACTCTGGATTCGCTCTGATATTTTACTGCAGGTATGGCCTCGCATGTGCAAGTTTTCTCTCCTCACACCCTTCAGTCAAGTGCCTTCTGTAGCGTGAAGAAACTGAAAGTAGAGCCGAGTTCAAACTGGGATATGACTGGGTACGGCACACACAGTAAAGTCTACAGCCAGAGCAAGAACGTACAGTCCTCCCAAGCAGCCGCCGCAGCCGCCGTCAACGCCTCCCTCCAGATCCCCAATCCAAGCATCCCTTACGAACAGACCATCATCTTCCCAGCAAGCACGGGGCACATCGTAGTGACGTCCGCCAACAGCACTTCTGGTGTGGTGGCAGTGTCTGGGCAAACACTGGGCGGGCCACATAACCTGATGCGACGCAGCACTGTGAGCCTTCTGGACACCTACCAAAAATGTGGACTTAAGCGAAAGAGTGAGGAGATTGAGAACACGAGCAGCGTGCAGATCATTGAAGAGCATCCACCAATGATTCAGAACAATGCCAGTGGGGCCACTGTAGCCACCGCCACCACCTCCACGGCCACCTCCAAAAACAGTGGCTCCAACAGCGAAGGGGATTACCAGCTGGTGCAACATGAGGTGCTCTGTTCCATGACCAACACATATGAAGTGTTAGAATTTCTTGGCAGGGGAACCTTCGGACAAGTAGTCAAATGCTGGAAACGTGGCACTAATGAGATTGTGGCCATCAAGATCCTAAAGAACCATCCTTCCTATGCCCGGCAAGGCCAGATTGAAGTGAGCATCCTGGCTCGGCTGAGCACAGAAAGTGCAGATGACTATAACTTCGTCCGTGCGTATGAGTGCTTCCAGCACAAGAATCACACGTGCTTGGTGTTTGAAATGTTAGAGCAGAACCTCTATGATTTCCTAAAACAAAACAAATTCAGTCCCTTGCCCCTTAAGTACATTCGACCAATTCTCCAGCAGGTAGCAACTGCCCTAATGAAGTTGAAAAGCTTGGGACTGATTCATGCTGATCTTAAACCAGAGAACATCATGTTGGTAGATCCATCCCGACAGCCATATAGGGTCAAGGTCATAGACTTCGGATCAGCTAGCCATGTGTCTAAAGCTGTTTGTTCTACCTACCTTCAATCCAGATATTACAGGTAAGACACTGGGCTCAAGTCACATTACTAGGTGAAGTATTTTACCTACAGGAATTTTCCTTCGTTACTGCAGATGAGTGAGAGTCATCCCTTAATCCTGAATTGGAATGGCTCTTAAAAAGGCTTGGTGGTGGTAAGAGAAAATGCTATCATTCGCTCTTGGAGGTTACTTGCAACGAAAACCATTGTCAATTTGTAAATAGCCATAAAATATTGGCTGCAAAAAAACTGTTTGTGAGTTTCAATTCAGGAAGCCTTTTGGTGTTGTTTGCACTTCCTTCTCTCTGTTTTTGGAAAGAGGTACTTAATACAGAGAGTTCACATTTTTTTTCCAAGTCAGTGCAAGTAGGTTCTTGGTTTCAGGAAGATCTTAAGCCAAGTAATCTATACGCTGTCTGTATCTTCCAGCCTTTGTTGATTGGTGAAACCAGGCATTTTACAAAAAAGAAGGTTGGCCCACAGGAAAGCAACTGTATGGGTGCGGATGATGCTTTGTCAAGGAGTAGTTTCCACACAGGCTGTGACACTTACTGGAATCAGTGGGAGGATTCTTGTTGGCTCCCATCAGCTCTGCATCAGGCAGCCTGGTGGAGCTGAATGCACTTTTCTCTATGTGGGAAGCTGTTGGTAGGGATGAATGAGTATTGTCAGCAGTCTAGGGTTGGACTGAGAACCTGTCAGAGATTGACGATTCCCACTTATAGTGATTTTAACTGCAGGTACGTCATGTGCTTGGATGGAGTTTCTGAGTTCTGTGTAGGTGCACTCAAAGCAAAATGTGTGAATCAGCTCTATCTCCTTTGGTCTGTAAAACAGTTTCAGCAAGGAAGCCTCTTCTCATAACTCTGGAAGGTAATCTCCTGCTTGCATTTTTACTCCAAGAGACAAGCTCCCTCCATAGATGTTCTCCTCAGACCTTCTCTTTGGTATCACTCAGCTTTTTTCGGCATCCTAAGGACTGAGAAAAACAGTTCTGGCTCAGCCACGTGTGAGGAGAAATAGAAGAAAAAAACCCCACATTTGTCTTTAGAGGACAGCTGAATTTAGAAATGCTCAGGCCCTTTTGTTATTGTAATTTTGTGAAACAGGGGCAAGAGGGAAAATGTAATCCTTCCTGATGACTGATATAATGAAAATTTGTTCAGGCATTGCGCACAGCTCCTCAGCTGGGTAACAGAAAATGCAAGATAGTTGCTCTGTTTGTAAATAGGACAGAAATCTGTTTTATACATAGAGAGTATTTGGAAAAAAAAAAAAAAAAAAAAATAGCCTCAGCTGTTATCTGACCCTTTTCCTACTTCATAAACATCCCAGTGGCAAAGCACTCCATAGCTCGGAGCTTGGGAAGAGTTAATTTGCACAGGAACAGGAACTTTGACAATGTAGCGCTGCAGCAGCTGATTTTTATCTGCTTGTCCTTTGCTCTGAAGGAGGCCAGAAAAAAAATTCCCAACCCTAGTTTGTACCTCTGAAGAGGCTTATTAAATGAAATATTCTACCTGATGACAGTCCCATCCTCCAGAAGAGACATGTTTCTGTGGTAAATATGCTAAAGCTTTTAGGGTTGCAATTACCTGGCAGACAAGTAGGAAAAAAAAAAAAGATAATACAGGCATTTTGTTGTTGAGTTATCTGTGATTCTGCATTAGCAGCCTAGGTCCCAAGCTGAAAGGCAGAAGGGGCAGCCAAAATGAAATATGTGACAGAAAGCAGAAATGAAAGAGAAAAATGGTTCATTCTCAGCGACAAACAAGGAATATTTTTGTGGCAGTCTCTGGGGAGGAAAAGGCTTGATAAAATTTGCTTTTCATATTTTAAATGTTATTCCTGCCCGGTATGAAGTTGCAGCTTCTTGGGTAATAAGTTCTGTCTGTCTAAATCCACTCTTTCTGTGCCTCAGTTGTTGGGAGGAGGGGAGAAGGGGCAGCGACTCAGTGGGGAGAAGAAAGTTTAAAAAGGGAAAAGAAAAATCTTGTTGGGGTGAATTAGCTCAGCAGGGGGCTGCTGATGAAGCTAAACTGAAGTCATGAGGAAAATTTATATTCTTCATTTTCTGATGGGGAAAAATATGGCATAGAATAAAGACCCGTTCTACTCCAAAGAGAAGGAACTTTCATGCTAGGAGAAACACAGGACTTTATAAAGATTTCATGTGTCTTCCTTTTAATTTACACTTGTTTTGCTCGCTAGAGTATGAAAGACAAGGGGATGACTTCCAGAAATGGCACATTTAAGCTGAATGTGAAGGAAAAGCTTCATGAAAGTAAAACCTTTTAGATTCTAAGCAGGCATGCCAGAAAAGAGACTTGCACATTTACTGAAAGACTAGGCAGAGTGCTAGGGAATATAACTGAGGTTGGTTCTCAGCTGGAGGAGGTGTTTATTTTGAGCTTTTGGGAGCAATTCCCAGATTGTCCCCACATATCAGTGACAACTTTTTCTTTCCCCATTTTTAACACTACTCTCAAGAGTGCGATGGCCAATCCTTCCAAATCAGGAAAGTTCTGTGGGACCCTGATAATTCTCATGGCAGTATAAGACATTTTCTGTTCCTATAAATGATAGGCATACTTCCTTCTCCCAGAGGTGGAAGACAGAACTGGCTTTAAATAAACTTTCTGTTCTTTCTTGACCACAATCTGCATGGCCCAGCATAAACTAAAACAGTCCCAGGGCTTGCAGACTGTACATGAGCCATGTGTTGTTGCCGCCATGTAAAGTGCTCTGCAGATAAGCTGAATCCTGCTGCCAGGTTTCCTGTGAGCAAAGCAGTAGGGAGACATTGTGTTGCACTGCCAGAGCAGCTTGAGAGCCCTCACTGAGTCCACCAGCATCAGGAATACTGCTGTCACATCAGGAATATTTCTATCAGGCAAAGCCAGTTCTCTCCAGAAGGATTGTAGTGATGTTGAGATGGCAGGGTAGAACGGAAGGTACCAAAAAAGGCCAGCAGAACGTCTTTGGTTAGTGTCACTTCTCTTGTTTCTCAGAGGGTGTAGCTAGATGTGCTGCCTCAGTTGATACCTGGGAGATCTTCCTCTCTCTCTCCTTGCTGTAGGGGACCCAAGAATGGCAGGCCATGCTGTGTTAAGCCCTTCTGGGATCACTGGATCCCTAGTGCCTACCTGAGAACTGCGCTTGGTCGAGGTGCCAGGTGCTCCTTAATCCCCAGCACTGAGCCTGCACCTATATAAGTGAAGGATGGCCATTTGCAGCCTGAAGACTGTAGCTCGTTGTGGGTGAAGGCAGTGGGTTTCCCAGAGACTGTGCTGAAGGTCCAAACTCCTTCAGAAACGTTTGATGAAAGGAGCAAGCCCAGAGCAGGCTGCCTGCCAAGGGTGGGATCCTCTTGTTTGCCCACATCCATCATTCCAGCACCTGGTGGCCATTGTGTTAGATTGCCTGCTTCTTTTTGGTTTGCTGCTCAGCTGAAGTCACTGCTGTGTTTCACCCCATAGATGTCTGCATTTCACTAATTAATGTCATGATCAATCTATGTCTTTTAGAATTAGCAGAGTATTGCAGATTTAAAATAATGGCTGTCAACCCTGCGTTGTTAAAGGATAAGTGTGGTTTGGTGCCTTGTCTAAAATCTGTGGTATGTGGCATGTCTGGCCATGGGTTGAGATGTCTGCTATGTAGGTAAGATGCCTTTGATTAAATGTTTGGATAGCAGGGAGTATCGGTTTGAGGAGTTGGTTATCTTTGTTGGTCCCATTTCAGATACTACAAAAAAAATTTGCAACTGTTACATGCATGTGGTGCTTGAGGTTCATGGTTAGTGGACATGGTAATGATGGGTTGATGACTGGACTAGATGGTCTTAGTGCTTTTTCCAACCATAATGATTCTGTGATGCCATGAAATTGTTAGGCTGTTCAGGTACTGTGCATGCTTTTCTAAATGAGCAGTGATCTGGAAGAATGTAGGAGCCTGGCTGGCTCTGTCCTCTCTGTCCTGCCCCATATGGACTTTGGGCCATGACAGGTATTGGTCCTCCAGCCTTGGCAAGGTGGTTCCCTGAGCAGCATCATGACCTCCTCCCTGTCTGACTCAGAACACACATAGTTGTTGCTAAAACTGCCCTTCAAATGAAGCAGTAGTAATAGCAGGAGGGATAGGCCATGCTCATTAGGTTACTCAGTGAACTGGCATCTGTTAAGTCCTTGTATAACAGTGCTAATGCACTGAAGTTTCAAAATCTTCTGCCATTCTGGACTTGCAAAAACATCTCTATTTTAGGCTTGACTGCTTTTGCAACTGTGGAAGCCTCATTGTTCTGCCAGTCTGCTCCAATCTTACCTGCAGCATTCACTGTTTTACTGACCCTGTTTATCCAGGGCAGCAGCTAGATGGTTTCGGGAGGAAAGCTTCCACTACAAACTGGAGTGAAGCCACTGGTTTCTGCACTGTAGAAAATAATAAAGTGTACTATTTGAAGCAGTCCTTCTCTTCTTTCCCAAGGACACTGGAGTTTGGATTTGCTTTTTCAGGACCAAAACCATCACCGGGATTAACTGAATCTCAGTTTCTTTGTATCCAGACCACCAAGACTCAAAGGAAGCAGGCACTCAGCTGAAAGGTTTTGGCTTTCTTCCATCTCTGTGGTAGCCAGGCCAGGTTGGGTTTTGGTTTTACAGAAATGAAGGTAGTTCTTTACCAAGTTCCTTTGTGGATAAATCATCCAGAGCACGGATTGTAAACAGGTGGTGTGCCCATGATGCATCCGCAGAAAGCATGCACTGTATATTCCAAAATAACTCCCTTTCTAGAGTCTAATTTAAAACAGAAAAGCCTATAGTTTGGCCTCAACAATCTCTTCCAACCAGAATGCCCTCAGGGCTTTCTCTGGTGGAACTTTATTTCCCCAGGCTTTTGCTCTGAACAAGCAGCTGTAGCTGCTCCTCTCCTCTGTCCAAGGCATCGACCTGTCCCTCTGCCATGTGATGCTAGTGGTGCACAAGAGGAGGCCACAGCCCCAAAAGGAGTCAGAATGGCCACCATATTGTTCATTTATTTATCAAATTATGAAGTAGGCCCAGCTATACACCTCCAAGAGTATCTGTAACAAAGAGCTGTTTGCAAGGAATGCTGCCAGGAGGCTTTTCCAAGCAAAGCAAAACTGCTGTCCCCATTGCCAGTGTCCTGAGGAGATGGAGAAGTTTTGTGCTGCTTCCTTTTGGTTTATCTGTGTCTGAACAGTGAAGAATTCAAAATCTCATTTGAGTGGTAGGTGGCTCCTTTTGTCCCCTTTGCCCTCCCTCAAATTGGCTCCTATACAGCAAGGACTGGGGAGTGGCAGCAATGATTACTCCTGCAGATATCAGCTTCATCATGGTGATGGAAAGGAAGGAATCTGTGTACCCACAGGCACCATTAGTGGGGGACAAGTGGCAGCCAGAAGCAAGTCTGAGGGTCAGAAGCATGGAGCTGGCATCAGCTGGATGAGGGGTCAGTTCCTGATGAGTCAAAACCTCTGCCTTACTCCAACACAGGGAAATACCACAGCTCACAGGCACAAGGAAATGGTTTGCAAAGTCCCTCTGAGCAGAAATGAAAAAAAAAAAAAAAGACCAAAAAATTAAACAAAAATATTTTTGGCTGCCACAGTCCCCATTAATTGCTGGAGCAGCCAGAGATGCTACAAGCACCCTAAAATCTGGGCTCCAGGACATCTGTTAACCATAGCCTGCCCTTCCCACTCTTCTTTTCCCTTGTTTGTTGTTGCTAGAAAGGCTTGCAGCAAGAATGTTTGTTTCTGAGGAGCTCTTTGTTTCCAGCTGTTTATCTTCACCACCTGAAGTTACTACCTCTGTTGGCCACAGATTTCGGAAGGAACAGAATACAGCCTTAGGTGTGGGGATGAGCTCCAGCAGCAGGTGAGCTGCTGAGCAAAACATGGAGAAAAGAAGGTCAATGCAAATGTGCTTCTAAAAGAAGAACGTTTACCCAAGGCTGCCGCTGCTGTTTAAGCATGTTGCAGCACAGTCCCAGGCCTAGGGCTGAACCCACAGAGCTGCACTTTCTGGTGTGGAAACAACTGTATATGCTTCAAATGCAGCTCCTGGCACAGCTGCCTACTGATCTTTTTTATTAACCCAGCCCTGACCCTGGGCAGCTCCCTGCTTTCTCTGTGTTTGCTGCCAGAGGTGTTGTGGTGGCCACAAGGGGTTGGGAGTCCCTAAGCTCCATGCTGGAGGTTGCCCATGGGTGCTTTGGGAGTTGGGCTGTTTTGTTTTGTTATCGTCTCCTGCTGCTGCGTCTCTCACGTTATCACTGAAACAAGGCTGTCACAGGATTTCCTGCCTTCTATTTTCTTTTCTTTCAAGCTGTGAAAGCATATCAAGTCCATTTTAGTCTGCAGCCTGGTGAAAGGATGAGAGAAATGAAGGTTATACTCCTATTTACTCTACCAGGGCAGGTCTGAAGGAGCTTACAAATGGCCAGCTTGTTTTACTTAGAGCTATTTACCTACGAGAAATCAAAACCCTCCTCCTGCAGCGACTGGCTGTAGCATTTGAGGCTCCATCTGTGTGCCACACAAGAGGCTCGCTGTCTTCTGATAGAGACACCTGTGCTCAGACTGTAGGCTGGCTACAGTGACATGCTGTTGCTTCTGCGGCGGTGCTTGTGAGTGACAGTGCAGTCAGCAGGGCTGGAGCAGGGATTGTCAGCCATTGGCCTCAGCTGTGTACATGTACGGCAGAGGTGTCCTGTTTGATCTCTGCTCCCTGTTGCTTACTTCTGCAGCTGTGAAGGAGAAAACACCGTGGTCCCACCCTGGGATGCAATTCCCTGTGTCCCTCTGTGCTTGTTTCAGTGACTGTCGAGGCCGGCACACTGCTGGCTGACAGCAGTACTGGCTGCTGAGAAGCAGTGAGGTGATGCCCCGTTGGCTTGAGATCAGTGCTCTGAGAGTAAAAATAAGAAGAATTAGTAGCAGAGAGATTCATCATCCAGACTTGCGAATCTGAAAAGCAGCATTAGCAACACAGTTTGCACAGGATTTCAGGGATGCTTGGCTCAAGTGCCACGTGCTTAAATCCTATCAGGCTTCTGCTTCCATAACATCTCCCCTGTACATTTGCTCACTGCAGGCAGGAGATTGGAGTGTGACACAGAGGAAGCTTACTGAGTACAGTATGGCTGTGCAGTCATTAGAGTCATGAGTTTTAGGCCCCTGCACAGTGGGACTGAAAAGCTGATTACACCGAAGAGCATGTTCTGATTGGAAACTGTTTTTGTGCTCTGCTGCTTATTGGCAGTGAGGTTAGGAAAGTGACAGACGATGGCTTCTAAATGAATGAGTCATTACAAGAAGAGAGAAATGACCTGAAGATTCTACAATTACTAGGGGACAACGCATTCCCCAGCGTCAGACCCTTCAATGCTGTCATTTCAGTCCCCAAAGCTCATATCTTAACTTGCTGAAGCAGTTGCTGCACCGGTGCTTCTTCAAGATAGATAAAGGCTGGTCCTCAGTCAAGGCTTGGGAACTGTCTCATCTAGGTCACACTGGAGAAAGGCAGCACTTCTCAAGCAGCTGAGAGTTGCTCTCAGCTTGAACGGCACTAATCTTGTGGCCTGGCTTAAGCTGAGTTACAGCCCTGGATGTTGTCTCTAGAAGTGGGAAGGTTAAGAAAAGCTCCTTTTCCTTTTAGGCCAGGTCATAAAAAGGCTATTCTGTGGTGCGTTAAAAGGGAATAAAAGGAGAATAGAGGCATATATATCTATACTTTGAGAGAGCCTTAGCACTAAGAGGAATGCGTAAAAGGTAAGGAAAAAGGAATAAAAGGGAAAATTTAAGTAGGAACCTGGAGAGGGATTGGGCAGAGGGAAATCCTTTTATAGAGAATGATTACCTAGAATTCACTATTCCCTGTGTAAGGAAAGATGTGAGAGGAAAGGAGATGAGGCTTCACTTTCTTTGCTGTCTGGAAGCTTCAAAACCAGTGATAGCCGATTTCCAAACAGGACAGAGTGCTGCTTCTGTTGTAGGCTGGGAAACAAACTGCAAGTCTCTGAGTAGCAGCTTGCCCTCTGCCTTCCCCTTAGTGAAGGACAGAAGCAATCCCAGTTATTGTTTCACTTGCACAGACACTAGTCATTTTGCACTGATAGATTTTGCCTTTATTTTATTCTGACTGGATTTGTTGCTTAGTGCACATGCAGGTCCTGTCCCATCCATCCTTGTGTTTGCTGATTTGTATTAGCATTAATCTGTTGTAGCAGACTTTTACCTACTTAAAAACTTGTTGTCTCTTGTGAAAGGCTCTGCTTAAAGGGTGGTAGTTGTGAGGTTTGACCTGGATCTGATTGAAGTAAATCTGGATCAAAAATACTGTGGTTCAAAGACTTGGGTTAACTCTTTCTCATGATTTTGGTTTACTGTTTGCTGACTACTGCAATTCCTAGCTGATTCCAAGCAGTTTCTCAAGCACAAGCATAGTACTGTGGGCCTGATGATATATGGAAAGACCTTAAAGTTTCCTAGTGCTGTCACTGAGCTTTGTACCTTTGCAGAAGGCTTGGAACAGTTTCTGATAATTTTGGTGATGTGCTCAGTGCCCAAATCCAGGAAGCTCACAGCTGATGTGTCAGGGAGTTGCGAATATCATCTGTTCCAGCAGTTGGTGCTCACACAGAGGAGACAACCAAAAGTTAGCAACTTTTTGGTTACCTTTCTAATAGAATGGTACTGTACAGTGTGGTACTGTAGTGAATTGGTGTTTTATGTTTTAACTGGGGGTCTTACAGTGAGATCAGTGGTGCTCATACTGCTGAACAAAGTCATGTTTTCTCCTTGTCCTCTCCAGTCTATCGTCAGGTGTCTGTTGCCCTTTACCTTATGCAGTGTTCCCCCAGGCTGGGGGTTGTGTTTACAGCCCCTCACACACAAAAATTTTTGTATCTGAGGCCTTCAAATAAAATGTTAAGGGTGGGTACACTTGTACACATGACTGTAAAGGAAGCACACACATCTATATGACAGCTGGGGTGCAGGAGGAGAGCTGATGATCTTCTTTGTACACTACATGGTTGGAATTCATGCTTGAACTAGTTGCTTCCATGCGAAGCTATGCACTAGAAAGAAAGAGCAGGGTGGTGGGTGTGGAAGTAGGATCTGATGTCTCAGGCAAAATACTGGAGATTATTTTTTTTTTTCTCTAACTAATGTTTTACTTGCCAGTGGGAGGCTGCAAACAGGAGAATCATCCAAAAGGAAAACGGAGTATCTCTCTGACTCTCAAAACAATATTAAGAGGGGCAGATGAAATCTGAAAGATAAACAGATTCAGCTGAGGCTAGCTAAATTTCCTGGTTACTTTACTAAAATGTTAATGATGAAATATTGCCAGTTGATTTCAGCAGGTGAAAGGAAACAATGGTGATAGCCTGTATTAAAAATAATAATAATGAATAATAATAAAAGCTAGTTTACTATAGAGGTCTCAAACACTTAGCTGTCAAAAAGTATAGCTCCTGCTGTTGTCAACTTAAATTAGTGGACTGGATTCTGGAGTGCTGCATGAGTACAAATGAAATGTTGCTGTTCCTGTAAAGCTCTTCTAGACACTCATTTGATAAACTATCTCCTCATAGCAGGTGTGTGAGGAACCAAGGAAGGGAAAGGTAGAATGAGCTGAAGACCATGTAGCTACGCTGATATATGTATGGAGATGTCAGCTTCAAACGTGTTCCTTTGTAAGTGAGGTCAAGATAGAGCTTGATGTGTGAGATACATAATGTGCGAGACAAGGAAGGACATGTTAACTGGGTTGGAAGATAACATTCTGTCTTTTCAGTGGGTTCTTGTTATTGTCACCAATGTTGCTTTCAGGAAAAAAAAAGAGGTTGAAATTGTTTTTTTTTTTCTTTATTGTTTAGCTCTTGTTCTCAGCTTTGTTATGGCCACAAAGAGATGATAAAAATGGATTGGCACAAAGTTGGGTTTCCTGTATCGTTTAGAGACAGGTTTAGAGTTGTATTTTTCAGCCCTTTGCACTTTAATAGGATCTGTTCTTCATTTTGAAAATAGCAATAAAAGAGCAAAGAACATAAGAAAACACAATTCCCCCCCCCCCCCTTTTTTTAAATGAAATTGTCAGTGTTAGTCTGAACTTTACCTCTGATCTGTATGAAGTCTCTGAACTGTGCAGTTGGAAGAAAGCAGATACAAAAGACAGGGAGAATGTCCATGTGCCTCGCTACTTCAGAAGGTAATAAAAAGCCCAGAAATTTTTACTTGAATTTAATCAGTATATTTATGTCTATAAAGATCCACTGGGAGTAAACTTTAAACATTTGTGATGGATTTAGAGAACTATCTTTCAGCACCATAGCATGATGTAACTAAACTTAAGCTTCAGTGAATTGCCCGCTTGGATTCCACAGGCATGGGTAGCATTAAAGCATGATCTGAACTGGTGTTAAGATGAAGAATGATGGTTGCTGGCATGAAGTGTTCCTGTATGGCAATCAGAGAAATTGTGCAAGTAGAGGGAGGTAGCTCCGCTTGTCAAAAAAAGATCGTTCTGCTGCATTTGGCAGCATGGTCTTGCAACACAGTTGCCAGCTGTGGACTTCAGTGGCCAGTGTCCTGCTGTGAGGTTCTTGAATGAAGGTTCAAGTCCATCCTTGGTAAGCTAAATAGATCTCCCCCGTAGCTGGAGAAATGCAGAAGTGCTTGTCCCACCTGTAAGTGGTCAGGGCATTTTCCTAGCAACCTCAGTGCCCTTCTCAGGCTCTGAAGGGCAGTCAAAATGAAAGTTGGAGAGAAGCAGCAGAAGCAAACCCAGAGAATGAGAGATTGGTTCAGATGAAAGCGTTGGATGGCAAAGGCCAGAATTGCTCGAGGCAGCTGATACAGCCACATGGACTGCTCCTCTCAGCCCAATTCTGCAGTGTGGGATTTGAAGAGATTCATTTTCAGCTCAAATTCCGTGCTCTTGAGCAGCCCTGAAGCTCTAGCTGCTAGACAGGCTCATAGCTTTTACTTTAGCCTGCAGCTACAGTAAATGATTACTGCCCTCAAAACGGCATTTTAAGTGGTGGAAGAATCCAGTATGCAGCGTATAACTCTAGTCCTCAGTTTTGTAAGGGAGACGCTGCAGCAGCCCTGACAGGGCATAAAAAGAGTGCTGCTTGTTTTTCCTGCAGAAAACGCCCCTGATTTTCTGTCTCACATAGATCAAATTGAGTGGCGAGTGAAGACCAAGTAGTTGGCAACCCTGCCTATGGTGGGGGTGCTGGAAATAAATGTTCTTTCTTGTCCCCTCCAACCTAAGCCATTGTATGATGGTGGAGAACTGGAGGAACAAGGAGGCTTGCAAATGCTGGCTGAAGTCTTTAGAGACATTGGTATACTCAGGCAGCTTACAAAGTAGCCACTTCTGTTGCACTTCCCACATGCTTTTGCCTCCTGGCAGGTGCCTCATTTTCCTCCTCATAGGGATCCAAATTGGTGGATGTTTCCATTCCTCGCTAGGAACAGTGCGTTTTCATTATGTGTCACTAGCGTGTTGGCTTCAGGTTATGCTTCAAGCTGTGCTGTATTGTCAGACTTGCTGTCGTCATTTTCTGCCAGTGGTGTGGTCAGGCACTAGGGGACATGATGCTTGGAAATAGCAGCCACGCTCTTGGTTGCCGTAGCTTTGGCAAGCTGAGTGGCTTTGTGGTGGCTACCTGGCCTCAGCAGCAGGGAGAGAGGCCTAAGGCACTGTAGAGCTGTAGTGAGGTGGAAAGGGCAGGAGATGGTTGTGGCTGCTGCAAGGCATGATGCTGGTGTGAGACTTTAGGACAAGGCCTTGACTGACTGGGAGCTTAAAGGCTCTGTTGTCCAGCACCAGCCCACAAAAGTGTGTAATTAATAATCATGTTAACCCTCCTCGTGTAGGGAACGGCTGACGGTGTTTGTAGGTGGTTACTCAACACCAAGGCGTGTTACAGCCAACCAGCTGAGACCGATTATGAAAGCCTCACTGGCATCAGCAGGCGCTTGCTGTCAGGCTGTGGGACTGAAGCTGAGGAGATGAGTGACTGCTCCGTGCTGCGGCCTGGTGGCACACGGCACTGACTGAAGCATAGCCTCCACATAGTTTGCTGGCCACCATCCAACTGTGGCTTCCCTACACTGGGGCTGCCTGTAGCTCCTGTTCCCAGATTTGGGGTGAAATGTCCCTTGCTGCTGTGGTGACAGCACCCATATGTCCCCAGGGCCTGCTTGGCTGCCTGCTGTGAGATTCCCCCACTCATCGATGTTTAGTCACTGCATGAAGATTTCAAGAGTGTGTGAATAAAAACGTAAAACGAAGCAAAAGACAAAGTGGTGCTGCACAAAAAAAAAGGGGGGCGGCGGAACACTGAATCATTGTCCAAAAGGTGCAGCCGTTAGAGAATAATAATAGTTTTTGTCTGCAGTGCAGCTGGGACCACAGTTGCAGAAGGAAGGTCCTCAGTGACCTGTGCAATGGCTCTGTTTGTTTAATGTGTGAAAACAAAGAACTGAAAAGCGGACAGGGCCCTTGCAGATACTCAGTGCTGCTGTCTCAGTGCCTCTATCTGTACCCGCTCGTGGTGTGTTTGTTTCCATGCTCCAAATCAACTAATCACAGCTACGTGCTCTTGGTGCCTTTGGTTTTGCATTTTCTTCTCTGTGCTGGGGTATTCTCTCATTGTTGAATTACTATTTTTGTAATTTAGAAACTGCAACAAATAATGTGAAGTCAAACTGTTACTATTTTATGGTCTGTTTCTGTAACTAACTGTCCTTCAGAAGGAGCTCATAGTAATGACATTATTCCCACCCCTCCTCTCTGACCCCAGTCTTTTTCTATCCATTTAGCAAATACTGCAGCTTGCTCTGTTTTTAATGGGTGGGAATCAATGTGGCTTTTTAAAATTGGATTCTCTCTGCCTGCACAAACAAAATCAATGGTGTTATTGAGCATGTGCAGGGCTGTGTGAACAGGAGCGAGCCAGCAGTTTGCTCTTTGAGGAAGGGGCAAAGCTAGTGACTCACACTGGGAGGATCACTCTTTATTTCTCTGTGATTTTGATAAGGGCTGATGAGCAGCTCAGCACTTCTTGGAAAGTAGGGTCTAGGGAGCACTTTTCATCAGATGAATAAGATTTTTAAGGTGGTCAGTGTGCTGCTCTACTGCGGGCTAAAACCAGAGTAGTTTGAGTGCCAATAGGAGGTCTGAACATCTCAGCAAAATGAGATTTGATCTGAACTGTGCTTCAGTTTGATATCACTTTAAAATTGGGTTTTCCCCACCTCATTTTGCTCCTGCTGTGACCTGGTCAGAGACCTTTGGTCTCAGAGCTGAGTTTCAGAGGGAAGTATAACATTGGGGATGAGTTCTTGCTTTGCCCAAGTAAAGTGTTTGTATGTGAACAAAGGGGATAGGGAATTTGTGCACCCGTGTTTTTCCTTTTGTGGGGGATTTAGTTTACTGATGCTGAGCTGCCTGGGGAACCCAGAATTGTTCATGGCCTTGGGAGATGGAGGAAGGGCAGATTACAGATGGGTGGATTTTTATTTATTTATTTATTTATTTTATTTTTTTACTTCTTCAGGGATAATATTCAGATTTAATGTGAGCAGGGTTTTATTGTATGGTGTGGGAGGGATGGACTCTTCCAGCATGTTCACTTGGAGACGTCAGCATCATCTGTAAGCCTTGCTTTACAGCGCTGTGGTAGATGGTTTAGGAAAGTGTATTAAATAGTAATGTGGAGAATATTTTCAATAGAAACTAGTAGGAGTTTTACAACCCATGAAAGACGTTGTACTCACTGGTCTTAAGAGCCTACCAGCCACTGCCTAGGGCTGCCTTGGCAGGACAAAGAGCATACATGGGAAGGAAGTTTGAAAATCATTCCTTGTGGAGGCTTGACCTCTATGTGCAAACTACCAGCACAGCGAGTGTATTTGTCTTCCAGGAATTAAGCTGATACTACCAGCCTTGTTAGACAGGATGCCAACAGCCTTCCAGCTGTAGCCAGTTTCAGACACCACTGATACAGGTCAGATTCAAACCAGTGACTTTAGTTTTATGTGAAAGACTCCAGAACCTTTTATCAACCTGCAGGGCCATTCAGTCATTTCACATAAATGCACATGCCAACGCTTATTTTGAACACTGCTTTGTTGGAGCACAGCGAGCTCAGTGTTTTGAATGAGAGCAGAAATTTCTGGCTGTATGACAGAATGGGTTTTCTAATGCTCCTGTCAGCTGAGAAGCTCTGGGTACTGAAAAGGAAGGGGTGGCAACAAGGGAACTTTCCTAAAAAAAGACGTGCTTGTTTGGTGTCCATGGCCAAACAGGGCTAGCTTTAAGATACTGTCAGCTTTGAGGATGGAGCACTGGTGAGTGGAAAGGAAGAACTCTGTTTGTGGTGGTTTCATTCCTCTGTAGCCAGGAGGAAAACATGAGCTGCTGTATGGTTCCTGACTGTGACTTCTGATGGGATGCTCATCATGGATTTTGTCCTGTGACTTTCTGGATAAATCATCAGGGTTGATTTTTTTCTTTTCTTTTCTTTTTTTTTTTTGACCCACTTCAGTTCTTTTGATTTCTAAGTGCCAAAAATCTCAGTCGCCGCTGGATTTCACTTGCATATGATGTGGGCAAGTGTCTAGCAAACAAGAAAATTAACCTCCTAGTGTCCCAGTTTGAGTAAGCATTTCTTTATGACCATCATTTAATTATGTGATTGTGACTGGCCTGGACAAATGAGACAGTTTCAGTATCCTGTAATCGGTATGGCTCATCCATGCATACATTAGGAAGTATGTAGAATAGCTATAAATAATGCAAGAACCATGTCCCAGTGCAGTGGTTGGTATATGTATGTATGATAGACATGATTCTTCATCATGCAGGCACTGTTTTATCCGTGCAAGAAGCTTGCTATCATCAAGTATCCTATAAAGAAGTGAAAAATGTCTTTATTTGCCTCTTTTCTTTCCTCAGACAGCAAAAGTCTTGCTTAATTATTTTTGAATGTTGGCAGCAATGAGTTTTTCTACAATTTGCAAATCGCTGCAAGAAGCTTCCCGTGGTTGAAATGTGTTCAGCAAAGGGTCCAGTCAAGCACCAATTTACTAATCAATTAATTTCCATGTGTAATGCAATTTTTAATCAATACAGCTTTTTTTTTTTCCCTCCAGTATATGCTGCAGTGAATATTAAGAGTTCTGAAAGAAAAATATAGATATATTGTAGAATGTGCCGGGAGAGGCTTTTTCTTCTCCTTTTGTGAACTCCCCAAGACAAGTAAGCCATTTGTTGTGGAGAGGGCTCAGATAACTGTGAAGGCAGGAAGGTTTCCAGACAGCTCAATGCACTGTCTCTTTCTGCTAGAAGATCAGCAGCGTGTTCTGCAGTGTTCTGGGCCTTTCAGGTGATCGCTGAGAAATGGGTTGAAATGTCCAAAGAGCTCTGCTGGCTCCAGCTGCCCCTTCCTCCTCTGCCTGGTGCCATGGGAATGGGTAGAAAATATCAGTGTAACTGCTGGGGAAAACAAATAAACAAACAACAACAACAAAAAACCAAACTCACAAGAAATTGTTCTTTATTTTGCATTGTGTTTTTTGAGATTTGCAGAGTCAATACTGTAAAGGTTTTGGCTAGAGCCCTGGCAATCAGAAATTTAATTAAAACAGAAAGCTAACGTTTAGATGAGTATGCAGCTGAGAATTGAAGGGAAAAAGAGGGTATTGATGATTGAATGAGCCTTCAAATAACAAGGGTTATTTGGACTACCTTCAGTGGTTTTGATTTGGATAAGCAATCTAAAGGCGCCGTTTGGTTCTGATTGGAACACGACTTCCCTCTGCAATTCTGCTTCTCCAATATTTTTTTTTTTTTTTTTTAGCAAAAAATACCCCTTCCCACTCTAATTGAAGATCTGTAATTTTGGTGTTAGGCTTTAACGTAACATTTTTGGTGGTTGAAAAATCAAACTAATTTTACTTCATATAAAGGACAGTTTTTCCTTAAAAAAAAAAAGAAGCGAACAAATACTCGGTCCCCCTACTAATCTCTTGACTGCTTGCTTAAACATTTGTCAACATTTTTAATTTTATTCCTTGCCTTTTTTTTTTTTTTTCGGCAAAGTAAAAATAATAAGCTGAAGTCTGAAATAGAATTGTTGCTCTTCAACTTTCCAAAGCAGAAGGGAAAATAGATTACATACACAGTGAGTTTTAAAAATCAGCCTGTGTGTGGGATATGCTACACTGAACCTCCTTTCAGAAAAGAACTGGATTGCAGCCTTTAGGAACCGTGTTTACTGTAAGAGACTGAATTTATAGCAAGTAAAGGATGTGGGAAGTACCAGATCAGTGCTGCTGGGATGACTGCAAAGCAAAAAATTTTCTTTAAAAAAAAAACAACAAAAGTGGCACAGACAGAACAGGGACTTTCCATCATGTGGATAAGTGACTGGAAATGCTGGGAATCCATTTGTTCTGGGAAGGGGCACTGCACTGCACAGCCACCTCTCCTGGGCAACCTATGGAAGGGTTAAAAGTCTGAGTGCGAATTGATTCGGGGAGCCGCCTCCTGTCACGGTGCTGAAGACTCATTTATTGGGAGAGCACTATGTTGCTTACTGTAATTGCAAGAAAATTAAAAGAAAGCAAATTAGCTGGGAGCTTTTCAGAACTCTTCCTCCTTTTGCTGACGTTAATGAGATTTTCCCCATACCAAAGCAGCTTTAATAACTTCCGCCGAGCGGCTTCTGCGAGCCACAGCTTACCAAAGGAAACAAACGCAGCGTGGCAGCAACTGTGGCAGCGCAGGGGCAGGGGTGGCTGGTTGGGATGGTTTGTTGTGGCCTCACCAGCCCGTGTGCGGGGCTGTGCCCTGGCCCTCTGCCTGTGGGCCCTGCTTGCCCCTGGTCTCCTTTCAGAGCTCGAGTGCTGGGGTGGCTCTTGTTGGGGTGGCTTTTGCGCGCAGAAGGGTTGCGCTGTAGGAAAGATGTCAGGCTGTGCATAGGGCTGTATTTATAGCCAAGGCGTTTCCAGGAAGGCGAGCTTCCTACACGGGGGTGGAGGCTCGGGCAGAGGGCAAGGGCTCGAGTGGGCTCAACTTCCTCAGCAGGAATTCCTCCGGGAAGCAAGTGCCTGCTGCTTTCCAAGAAACTGGGCTTCTCCACTGCTAGCAGAGGGATGAGTGAAGATGGGAGGGATGGAGGAGAGTGCAGTTCGCCGCTCGTTTGGAGGCCCCTCTGTGGGAAAAGACTGAGTTGCAAGAGAGCTGCGTTACAGGCATAGGATGCAAGACCCCCTTTGCTCCTCAGCCCACCCACAGAAAAGCCTGGTCTCTGCTCCAGGGTGGGCGTCAGAGCTGTTACTGTTGGGTCTCCAAACCCTGCTGGGACAAGTGGTGGTGAAGCTGGAGCTCTCCCTTGGCTTAGCTGTGATGCTTTGCTGCACAAAGCTGCAGAAATCCCTTTGCTTTCCTTCAAGTTCATAGTGGATGCAAATGTTTGTTTATGGTGGGCATTTCTATAGCTATACACACACACAATCCCAGTGTATGTATACACAAGTGCATGTTGAGTGGGAGTAATATTTTGTAATTTCTAAGGCACTCCTACGTGAAGAGACGTGGGTGCCTAAGAAAACATAGCTGAAAGCAAAATCAACATGACCTAGTAAACAACAGCCATCTAGCACGTGTGCCTACCATAGACCAGATCCTTCCTGCACAGGCTGTGCTTCTCTGGGCTGCGAGGAGTTAGTGCTGCTTGAGCTGAGAGCTCTCTGAAAGATTTCACCGAATGGATGCAGATAATTATTCTATAAACTTTCTTTTGCATTTAATACCCTGCTGTCCAGGTATAGCAAAGCAACATCCATTGTCTGCAAAGCCTGCTTTGTAGGAAACACTACCTGCTAGGTGTGGTGCAAGCAGGTCTGGTATTTGGCTGTGCATGCTCAACAGACACCTGCCTGGTGCTGTCCTGTGGGTGATATCACGATTTGCAAGTTGTTAAAAGTTTAGGAGGATTCAGAACATTCTCTTCCGATGGTTTCTAAATATTTCATGCCTGTCATCCAAAGCAGTTTCAGTGCTTCAAAACAGCAGGAGAAAAAATTACGCATTGTATATTTATAACACATGATTGTTGATCTCTGCTGACATTTATCTTTACTTCATAGAAGAGAACTGATAACTTGCTTGTGTCTGGAAGGTAAGTGTCATAGCCAGGATAGCCTGTCACAGATGTGTATTAACCCTTTCAATTTTCTTAACACTCTGATTGGCTTAACCAATGTTCCCATGATAAATGAGGCCTGTGCTTCCATTCTCCCTGTTTAAAGGAACACACAATGAGCCTTGCTCTGCTCCAAAAGTCAGCACAGAGATACAAACTGTAAAATTACTCTTCAAGGATGGCAGCAGAGGTCAAGCTGAAGGTGCAGGGGCACAGGCGATGATGGCTCTGCATGCATTAGCAATTAGCATGGCCCAGTGGGAAGGGATTTGTACAGCAGAATGGTTGGTGCCAGGGATTTTAAACCAATATTTTTGGCCTTTTTAGGGGAGGCTGTTTTGGACTAGATCTTGTTCAGTGGGTGAATATTTGTTAACACTCTGATGACTGCTCTGCAGTGTGAGCATGCAACAAGTGCAGCAAAAGAGCAATTTGTCTCAAATGGGCTCAAACTGAAGCACTGCTGTAGATGAACTCAATCTTGTTACTTCCTTACATTTTCAGTGAGCTCTTTATAATAAGAGCTCTTCAGAGCTCTTCCTTTAAGCGGTCCCTTGGTTATCCCCTGCCTAAAGAGTGATGCCCTGGGGAGCCAGGAGCTGCCCCCAAGGATATCTAGTCTTGGTGCACGATCACCCAGAGCATTTTGGTTCCTCCCACACTGTGCAGGAAGAAATCAGGAACATGATGGCTCCTATCTCAGGATGGGAGCCGGATACAGAGTTGAACTCTGGGGCAGGAAGGAAGCTCATGCCTGCTCTGATCTTTCCCTCAGAGCTCCTTGCTCTCAGGTGCAGAGTACCAAACCAGCCCTCCCTGCCAGCACATCCACACACTTTGTTGTGCTGCTGGAGGCTTGTCTGTAGTAAGAGGGTGTTGAGAAGATCAAAGCAAGAAAACACAGAACACGCCAGTACCAGGGAGACGCAGCAAGTGCAAAACTGCCCCTCTTTGCAAGCTGGATGGAGAGGAGGGATTTCAATAAATACGGTTTTATTTCATCTCTGGGTTGACCAGCACCAGGCAGTGCGTGGTTTAAAAAGAAAAAATAAAAGCAAAAGAGTATAGCTGCTTTGGGGGCTGTCTTTGCTGCGTAGAGAGCTGCAACCAGCCACTGGAAATGTTTGAGAAGGAAAAAGTGGATTATCGTCAGCTGAATGATTAAGGGGGTTACTTTTGAGTTAATAAAAACATAAAAAATCACTCTAGTCTCTGAAGTGTGACAGGTTACTAGAATTGTCAGTGCTCTACTGGAGATGAATTTACTCCAAATAAGATGAATTTGTAAGTAAAGGAAATGTTAAAGTTTGACACTTCAAAAAAAGATGTTCTCCAGTTGAATGTTTGTCATCTTTTCTCCTGCTACTTCAATACTGGGGGTTTCCTTGTCTGAGATTTGGATCTGATCGGTCCCTTCCTTAAAGAGTAAAATAGAAGTCTGAAAATCTTTTTATAAGAATAAAAGATCAATGGCAGCCAACTGAGATAATTTCTTGGAAAATGCACATCATGGTTAGGTTTTTAAAGTATCTCTCCATATATATTTTTTTTTCTAAAGGATGTTGGTAGTTCAGATTCAAAAGGCATCTTCCATTCTTACTGCCTAGCTAGCTCTCCCTTAATGTATATGAATAATATATAGCTTAAATATTTTATAAAAAGTGTGAATTACTTTAAATAGATTTTTTTTTCCACCTGAGGCTTCATTTGAGGACTACTATAGGAAAAAAAATCATATGCCATAGACCTGCATGTGTGTGAGGGCAATGAATTATAATTTGTGTTCTCAGAATGTTTTCTAGTATGTTGCAGTGACATCAACTACAAAGAAATCCAACTATTCACATCAAACCGTGGGAATAGCAGATAGAGAATGAGATAGAGAAGGCAAATTTTGAGAATTCCCAGAGCATGGCAGAGGTAATGCTGGAAAGTTAAACAACAGAAGAGAGATATTTGGAGAGATATTTGGAAGAAGTGTAGTTCTCTTTTGACATATCTCCATTATGCCTATTGAAGTCAGTGTGACTGTGCAAAGTACAAATCCACACCATTTGGACTAGGAGCCTTCTGGAATTGGGGCAAGTCTTTTCACATCTGCAGTCACTATTAGTTTATTCCATTAATGGTGGAGTAAGTTCTATGTTTGTGAAAAACAATAACGGTTTGAATGGCCCCCACTGTGTTTTTTGTTGTTTTCTCTTTTTTTTTTTTCCCCTCTTAATTCATATTTCTGATTCAGGAAGGGGAAAACTGAAAAGTGCAGTCCATTATGGTGTAACCAGCTGCCTGCACTGGACTGGCATGAAACCCTGCATGGTCCGTGAGGTTCATCTGTATTTCCAGGGGCCTCCAGGTCAGTGGGGCCTGGTGCTGGGAGCTGCCCCCAGCCTTCCTGATGCAGACGTGCCCTGCACGGGCCTGTTTGTGGCACCTCAGTGTGCTCTGGTCCTGGCTTTGTGTTCCTCTTAGTAAAGGCTGCATACAAAAGCTGTGCCTGATACGTACCTGGAGCACAAAGCTGATCAGCAGAAGCCATGGATGCATTTTGGCAGGATAGGGAATTGCACTCAAGGATGGGAGGCTCCCCCTTCCATGTGAAGGTAAAAGAGTTGGTATCCATACTTGTAAGAAACTCAGGAAGAAGGAGAGCATAGGACGTGAGATATATTAATCCTGCAGACTGTCTGCCCTCAACTTCAGAAAGTCAGGAAGAAAAGGGAAGTAATCTAGACACTGCAAGTTTATTCAGAAGTTGTCAGTCTGGACACAGCCCTGCCTAAATTGAAAATAGCCTCCCTTTACGGAAGAGGCTTCCTTGCTTGTTCTTTCTGTATTTATATCTGACCTGGGCTGGCTTGATGGACAAAATGTTCTGTACTTATTTCCTCTTCTTCTTTTGGAAGAATGCAGTCATTGAGTGCAAGAGAACTGAAGCTGCAAGAACTCATGGTGTGTACCATGCTGGGGTTAGCTGCTCTGTGCCATTGCGTGGACAAATACCGTGTTTCTGAGATGAGAGCTGGCACCTGACGGGCTCCTTTTGTCCCTGCCTTTGTACTCCTGCAACAGCGAGACTTTCCTGCTAGGCAAAGAGCTGTTCCTCTGCCTTGTTCTGGAGGCTTTTGTGCTTTCCTGATGCAAAGACATCATCCTCCTCTGTGGTGGAAGTGAGGGATGCTGAGAGCAGCAAGACCTGTGAGAAATAGCCCTACAGGATTACAGAAGAATGTATGGAAATCTCCCCCGACTTTTATCAATTAAAGGGAAAAGGGGAATAACATAGGCGTTGCAATTAAAAAAGGTAATGGAGTCTGATTTACATTTCAGAATGTATTAGCTTGGTTTTAATTGGAAAATAATTTGAATTGCAGGGGAAATAATTAGATTAGAAAGCCACTCAGCAATTTACTGCTCATATTCCCTAGAATCGGACTCCTGGTTCATAGAGTAATTTTGAACATTGTATGAGCTGTGTTTGATATCCCCCTCTTTGCCCTCCCCTTCACTCTGCTCCTAACGAATTGCGTGCTGGAAGTAGAGGCACATCTTCATTATCGACTGCATTTCATGTCTGAGCTTCCAGCCGGCCACAGGGGCTTTTTTGAGGTATGAAATTTGTGAGGAGCTGTGAGAAAAGGGCTAAGGGAGTTATTCTGGATTCCACCAAGCCATTTATTCCATAGCTTGGCTGTTAAAGAAAAATAATTTTCAGGTCAGCCTTGATATCCATTCTTGCAATGGGTAGGGGCATTCAGGGGTGGGAAAACTGGAGCTAGAGAAGGGCATTGCTTGCAGCGAGCCCACTATCTATCCCAGATCATGGATATACAGCTGGTACTTTGCTTACTGAAGGCCTAGCACAGCCCCAAGCACCTTGCAGCCAGGAGCCTTCATCCTGCAGGCTTCCATGTGCAGCTGAGTCAAGGCCTCATTCCCCTCTCCACATCTTGGGGTGAGCACCTGTGGGATGGAGGCAGCCTGCAACCACATCTCCCATTGCTGATGAGCACCTCACAGTCTTTTACAGTCTTTTGGATGTTGCTTGTGTTTTCCTGAGGTTCAACCCTCATGTTCTAAGGGAAAATCTTTTCCATCCCTGTCATGGAGAAGTACACAAGAGAATCCTATTTGGGGACTTTCCTCCCACTGCTTATTAACGTTATAAATCACTGTTTAGAGGTTTATAAAAACAATCTGTCATAAATTACAGATCTTGAGAAATCCTCACAGATCTCAGGCAGAAAGCTCCTTTCTCCTTTCTTCTCTACTAGGCCTTGCAGACTGCAGACATATCAGTCTATGGTTATTGAACATCCACAAGTTTATAGATCTCAGTAAGATGCACCCCAGAGTTCTGAGGGAATTTGACACGGTCCCCTATAACATCCTTCTCTCCAAATTGGAAAGATGTGGATTTGATGGGTGAACTGTACAGTGGATGAGGAACTAGTTTTAAGATCACACCCAGAGAGTGGTGGTCAGTGGCTCAACGTGTGGATGAAGATAGGTGACAAGTAGTGTCCCTCAGGGGTCAGTACTGGGATCAGTGCTCTTTAAAATCTTCATCAATTACATTGAAAGTGGGATTGAGTACATCCTCAGCAAGTTTGCAGATGACATCAAGTTGTGTGGTGCAGTCAACATGCCCAAGGGACAGAATGCTGGCCAGAGAGATCTAGACAGGCTTTAACAGTGAGACCAGCAAGACCTCATGAGTTTCAATAAATACTAGTGCAGGGTTTTGCAACTGGGTCATGGCAACACCCACTATCAGTACGAACTTGGGGATGTAAGGATAGAGGACAGCCCTGCTGAAAAGGACTTGGGGGTACCAGAGGATGGCAGGTTGGACATGAGGCAGCAATGTCCCTTCACAGCCCAGAAAACCAATTATATCCTGTGGTGCATCAAAAGAAGTGCTCATCAGCAGGGTGAGGGGGGCGATCCCGCCTTTCTGCACTGCACTATTGAGATCTCACCCAGAGTGTTGCGTCCAGATGAGGAGTCCTCAGTACAGAGGAGAGATGGACCTGTCAGAGCACATGCAGAGGAGGACCACAGAAATGATCCTGGGGATGGAACAACTTCCCTACGAGGACAGGCTGTGAGAGAGCTGGGGCTGTTCAGCCTGGAGAAGAGAAGGTTCTGGGGAGACCTGAGAGTGGCCCTTCAGTATCAAAAGGGGGGCTGTAAAAAAGGGGCAGACTTCAGGTTACAGGTTTATCAGGTTACAGGTTTATCAGGTTACAAACTAAAAGAGAGGGGATTTAGATTGGATATAAAGAAAAAGTTTTTTACAGTAAGGCTGGAGAAGCACTGGCACAGATTGCTCAGAGAGGCAGTGAATACCCCATCCCTGGAGACTCTCCAGGTCAGACTGGATGGGGTTCTGAGCACCTGATTGAGCTGTGGGTGTCCCTGTTCATTGCAGTGGAGTTGGACTGGATAAACTTCAAAGATTCCTTACAACTCAAAAGATTCTATGATTTCTAGTTAGTTATTTACATGCATAACCATTGTCTTCCCTTCCAGGGTGGAATTGCTTATTTCACGTGAGGAACAACTTAAAACTGATTTGCTTGGGTGTGAAGAGTAATTGGACATCATTATGAGAAACAATTGCTTTCTGTAATCCATCATTATTGTCATATTAGTGTGTTCCTGAGGCAGGGCAGCAGTTGCTGTTCTCCAATAGACCTAGTTTGTTGTTTCTCCAAAGGAGTGGCCCCTGTTTCGTACCAACTTTTTTCCATCCTCTGTTTATTTCCTTAATGATTGAAGTGAAAGCAGATATTGTTAGATAAGTAGCTATAAATGATTCTGGCAGCTTTGCATAAAGGCATGTGATAAATTTTCAGAAAAGAATTGGTTGCCAGGATAACTTCTGAAGCCAAACGGTTGGTGCCAAGCTAAACGGGAAGAGCGCTTTGGAGGGACCTACGAGGAGCTGCCCTTGGGGGCTGCAGTTGCAGTCTTCCTTGTGGCAGGTCTCCTCTCGTGGCAGCATGGTGACAGACAGTGCTGTGTTCAGGGACTGGCCTACTCAACCCGACCGTTATCTGGGCATCTTCCATCCTGCTGCTTCTGGCCCCACATACTGCATTCATTCCCATCTCATTCTATTATTATTTTTTTCTTTTGTTTTCTCTGAGAAGTCCTCTCTTAATCTGCTAGTTCAGTCTAAGAAACTGCATGAAGAACCCTAAAGGCCTGCTTGGTGGGACTTCATATACCCATATATATGTGATAGATAGCCTGTCCGCATGCGTGCACGGTGTGAGGACACCTCTTGGTGCTTCCCTTCACCTGGATGGGCATAAACAAGGTAGCAGCAAAGGTCAGAAACAGGGCTGTGACCAAAGAGCATGGCTCCTTCAGCAGGAACTGCTCCTCCTACCTTTCCTGGTGTCAACACCTCAACATGAGCCTGCGAATGTCCCATCCAGAGTGGTCATTTTAACTCCGAAGCTTACAATCTGTAGGCTCCTCCATTTTAAAGAGCTGTTCTTCCATCTGTAGGCTGGCTGTGTATATTTGATATTTATAAGTCATGTTTTCCTGCTGAAAGTACAAACCAAGGAGAAGTGCCCCAGTGGCAGGACCCCCACCTCTGGCAGAAATGTGCGTGCTTGGTAGTTCCCATTAGTTCCTGTTTGCTCCAAGTGGATTTAACTTTTATTTTCCAATGGCAGCATTTGAAAGGCATACAGGGCTGAGCTAACCATGTAAGTAATTAGGCTAGGAATGCAAGCAGAGGGGGCCATCAGCACTCATTATTTAAGAGCTGGCTTCATTATTTTTACTGCTTGGATGCTTATCTTAACATCAGCAGCCGTTTTTATTTAAAGGGACTTTGCCTTGCAGACTTTATATTCCTTGCTAGGCTCTCCTGGACAGGCACTCAGAGATCACACATTCTTCCTTGCAGAGATGAAAATCAAATGTAGCGCTTCGCAGTGCTGAGTCTCCCAACGAATTTACAACCTCTACGTGCTTCACAGCGGTTCATGAGTCCATTTCTGAAACAGTGCTGCCACCACAGCGAAAGTAGGATGCTCTTTGCTGGTGCCCTGTGTAGTTTAATAGGTCAGAGCACGAAGCTATCCTGGGCATCTAAAATTAGATGATGATGAGATATATTGGGAAAAGCAACATCAGGTCACATGGATGCAGTCCCTGCCCCTAAGTGTTTGCAGTTGAATATCTACCTTCGCTCTAAGCTTTTGTTGAATCCAACTTACTACATGGGAGCTGATGAAACTGTACAAGACAAGGTGAACCAATATGCAGTTGTGATGACTTTTTTTCTGACACCTTTTATTAAATATATATATGCCCAAGGCTGTATTTTGGCTCTGTATATGCAAAAAGGGCCAAATACTACAACGCTGTGTACTAGTTGATCATTCTGATGTGTCCCTTCCATGACCCTTTTGTTCTATTTGCTGCTTTTTATCACTCCTGTATACATGGTGGATACCTGGGCTCTGCTACTGCAAATGGCCCTCGCACAAGGTTGAACGCTGCCATGTCCATGCAGAAAGAGAGACAGGCCATAAGCCTTCAACAGGAAAGATTAATGTGAGATGCTGAGCTGCTTTGTAAGGATATATAAGCAGATGTGCTGCATTAGAGCTTTTCTCACGCTGCCCAAAACTGCCCAGTAATTTGAAGACATCTTTCTGGAGATGGTCCATTTTCTCAGCAAACCCCTGGGTGCTGTGCTGTGTGTCTGTTTCTTTGGGCATCTGGGGGAAGGAGAGGAGATACTTTCTTTTACCTTGCTGCTCTGGCCTTTCCTGCAAATTTGTGCCCAGCCCAGCAGAGTTAAATGCTGCTGCCGCTGTTGCGTGCAGGGCTGCTTTGTTGCCATGTCAACTGTGCATGTCATTTGTTTACATTTGATTTGGCAGAACATTTCATGATAAGAACCAAGGCCTCGAGCGACTTTGAACTGGGGGGTGGCTGGGCAGGGGTACATCGGGATGGGGAGTGAGGGAGAGGGTCCGCACCCACTTTCTGCAAGTGAGGCCACAGATAAGAGAATAAAGCCTTGTGCAGCCTCATCTCTGCAGGGAAGTAGGAAAGTGGGGAATAAATGTTAGAGTCTCATGTTATTATTGATAACAGCATACATTAATTCTCAGGTGGCTTCTCATAGCTCAACCCATCATGCATGAAGGTTATTTTCACAGCCTGTTGCAGCCAAGGTTCTTGCAGCTGGGAAATTCTGTAATTCTACAAAATTCATGACAACTGGATCTGGATTGTTTTCATGTGTTAGTCAGTGATGGGAAGAGATGAATCTTTACAGGCAAAGACCCGCAATTCTAGACAAAACTGTGACAGACTTCCCTGAGGATTTCCCCCAAGTAAAAGGAATACCAGGCCTTGGCCTGAAGCCAGAGAGAAAATATGTCTTAAGGAAAAATGAAAATCTATGAAGACTGAAGTGGTATGGTGGTCTCCTTAGCTGGCACAACAGCAGTACTGAAAGACTGCAAAACTATTTTTTTCAAAATTATTTGAAAGACAGTGTGCTTTTTTCCCCCTAAACAGAAGCAATCTAGGAAAATTTTCTCCCAAGTCCTGCTGGCAGTTTGCTAGGGCTGTTTTTCCCCTGTAATTGTTACCTGACCAGGAGTCAGAAATTCTCTGTTTTCCCATCTGTGCAGTTCTTTGCCATCTGGACATGAGATACTTTGCTTGTAGTGTTGGTGAGAGCAGAGTGCTGTGAAACTGGTGAGGTGATGCAATTTCTTCCTTCCCTCTTAAAAGAATGAACTGAATTTAATATGTGTTGATATGAAAAGCAAAACTCATCTCAGTACAGTGAGGACCTCAGACGGTGCCAAGTTCATAGTCCTTTACAAGGTGCCAGCCTTTTGCAAGCCCCTCATTGCTGTGTTGAGCTAGACACTGCGACCACACTGGCAGATTGGCTTTCTGGGGCTTCTGCTTTCATCTAGGCGAAAATACCCTTTGAGTGTGATTTATGTCCAAGCATACCTTGTGGGAACCGTAGGAGAAATGAGTTGTAGGCCAGTGGTTCCTTCCCTCACTTTGATCTCCTTTGCTCCACTCCTTCTTTTGGCTTGACTTTTGCGTACCTGTATGTGATAGCGTGGCTTTGTGCTCACCAAGGCAGCAGTTATCTTCTGGGGGCACTCTCATGTATGTGTGTGTCCTTTGGTGACAAAAGCTGCCCAAACAGCACCATCTCCCTATCTCCATGGCGCTTCTAATCCAGTATTCCCCCAAGTGAACATTTATGCCCATTTGTCTCAAGGGAAAGCACAGAGGTAGGAATAGGCTTTAGGGTTACACCAGCACATCAAATGGAGATGTACCTGGAGACCAAAGCCTCTAGATCAGCATGTGGGGTTTGGTCCTCCATTCTCTCATTGAGGTTGGACTCCAGGTCTGAAGATGATGCAAAGAACTGGTGTTGGCCTGCGACTGTGCTGAAGTTGCCTGTCCTTGTACCCAGCTAGTTACCCATCTCCATTAGTCTGGGACTCCCTCTGGTCAAGAATGGTACACGTATGGTGGGTAGCTAGGTGGAGAAGGTGGGCAGTGTGGTAGCATGACACATGTTGAAGCAGAGGCAAAACATGTGCTTCCCTTCTTGTTTTCCCTCTTATCAATCCAGAGAGATCGCATCTAGGTGAAGGGCTAAACCAACCTCATGACTCCTTCGGTCTTTGGCTTCTTCAGGGCTGCATAACCATGCTACCAAATGCAATTATTTTTGTAAGGTGGGTCCACCTCCTGGCTGCCAACCAAAACTTTTTGAACTTCATTCATGCAGCCCTTGAAAGAAACCAGTGAAATATAAAACCCATCAGATACTACCGACATGTGTAGGATGTAATCTGGCTCCCAACCTGTGTAAGGTTTTATAGGGCACTAGTAATCACATGGTGTGTTCCAGTTCTTGCTTTTTAATTTTCTACTTAAGGGCAAAACTAGGTGCTTTCCTCAGAACATAGGATTCTTTAATTTTAGACATGAGGTCTGGCACCCTTTGTGGAAGCCAGCTGTCTTCTTATTTTCCTAGCAGTGCTTTCATTCTTCTACACTGCAAGCCAGATCTTTTTCTGTGTGGGATCCTTCTCACCTCAGCCCTTTCTCAGTTACATAAAGAAGGAAGAGTGCTAAAAGAGGGGCCACACTTAAATTTAAAAAGAAAAAAAAAAGAGTTGAAGCCCTTTCTGATGTGTTGCTACATGCCAGATGTCTGCCTATGGTTATTTCCAAATAAAAGCACTGCCAGGCAGCAGGAGTGGATCTATAATGTTACCTGTAATAATGAGCAGTATATGGGGTAATAGTACAGGGTGCAGTTAAAAGTAATGCATCTTGGGCTTGAATCAAAAATCACTGAAGTTGGGACAGTGCTTTGTAAAGATTTCAGTTGTTGCATTGTTTTCTAGCCTTCTCCTGTCCCACATTTTATTGTTAGTATAAAATCTAACACCCAACATGTGGAGGAGATGTGCAGAGATAACTTGTAGTTTGGACCACCCTTTGAGGACAAGGCTGTTGTCCGTATTCCTTCTGGATTGTCCCCTTTTTCCTAGCTAAATCCTACCCCTGACTCATTGCTGAAGCAGCGCTGGCTTGAAGAGGTGCCGAGGAGCGGTGCAAAGTGCTTCTGCTCTGCCTTGGGCTTTCATTTTCCTGAACTCTGGCTCCTCAGAGATTCATGATTCCTATGCCAAGAGCAGGGACATCTTGTTTCTGTATTTACTGGGCAAGGCAGATGCCCTGGTTCCTTTGTCAATTCCAGCAGATGAGCTTTCCAGATGGGAACCTCACTCTAAATAGTTCTTCAACAAAAATGACATTCCTTGGACTGCTTGTTCTCAAGAAGTGCTCCAAGTGAACTTAACGCGTTCTCAGCTGTCTTTTACAGCTAAATATTTCTTAATGCAAGGTCACCAATTGCAGTGAATTACTAATAAACCTGATGCTTTTATCTGAAGATGGTCTTGTGGCTAACATACAAAGTTGGGATAAAGGAAATTTTTTTGTTTGCTTGTGTGATCTTGCCTAAATTATTCATCTCCTACATCTCTTGGTCCTCCCAGCTAAAAAAAAATGGCAGTAATAAGTAAGTGTACTTGCCTTACTCAGGAGTATTAAAGTTTCTGAAAGACCAACAGCTTCATCTATGGAAACTCTTCTATAGAAATTATAGAACAGCAGAGTGCTTGGGTCTGACTCAAATAGCAGACCTGCTGTCTGGCTTCCTGCAGCAAGAGCCAAGTGAAAGTTCATTCTCATTGCAGCCAAGTATGGTAGTTAGCAGCTCTTGTGGACGTCCTCTACCAACCTCTGCTCAAAGGCCTGTATAGCATATGAATTAAGGTAAAGTTTTCATTCTGTTAGGTCTCTCTTCAAAACTCTCAGCAGAAATGCTTATGCCCCTCACTGGTGCTATACCTGGGGACCTCTTGGTCGCCAGCAGCAATTAATGCAGTGCATGTAGCCACGACTGGGAAGAAGAGAAAGTGATTGACTTTTAGATTCAGGGCTGTTGTTTGCAGGACTGTGCTTGGGGGAAAACCTGTATAAAGGTTCCTGTCTAGAAACTAAGCATACCTGATGTGGAATTATGGAGAAACAATAAACAGGAAAGTAGACAGTATGGCTTTTACAGAGTGGAGCTACACTTCACGTCCACCTGAGAAGTAGGTGTTGCATGACAGAGCCCTAGATGCTTAGGAGGGCAGTCCTTTTGGCTTGCTGGCAGCCTGTACTTTAGCAGAGTGTTAACGACCTTATCTCCTCTACAAAACTTGGTGAACTCTGCTGTGACAGACACACGCACGGAGCTTTCTCCCTGAAAGTCTGGCAGTTAAGACATTCATTCTCCATCTTCTACATGATTTAGCTTTCCCCTGGCTATTCCTCTGGAGTCGCGTTAGGACGCACTGAGCTAAGTGCAGCTGTCTTTACGTGGAGCCGTATTTGCATAGAGCTCCATTTGCATATTGGCTGGTGCTGGCGTACAATATTAATAAGGTATTAAAGAAGAGCAGAGGAAGGGGGAGGGAAGCATGATGACTTCAGTCTTGTCTAAGCAAGGCCGTGCAAATAACTTTCCTTTTATCCAGAATTAATGACTAATACGTTAACTGGCCTCGGAGCAGGATTGTGCCTTCCTGGGAATCGTGTCTGCAGCATCCCACTCCGCCTTCCATGCCACCAGAGGTGGTAGAGAGCTTGTCCACCTTCAGCTGCAAGGCTGGCGTGCAACCATGCATGTCTGGAAATAAACGCAGCTTTGTGTAGATCCACAGCATGGGAACGGATGGGAGGGAGAGTGGGTGAGCGAACAAAGGAAAAAGGGAGAGATGATCTCTTTCCAAAGTCTTGGTGCTTCCACTCAGAATGGAAGCAGCAGAAAGGGCTAGCGTGTGAGGTGCTCCTATCCCCACGCTCAGCTACTGCTGTGGGAGGTTGGTGGTGACCTGGTAATTTCACAGCACTCCTGGGGAACAGCTCGGTCTTGCTTTGGGGATGGTGCCACGGTATGGGGGAAGCTCTGTTCTTCATCAGTGCAGAAGCTGTGAGGGGAAAAACAAGCTTGCAACATCGCTTGGCAACACAATTATTATAATAGGGTTTGCTTCTTCCTACACTGCCCAACTGAATTATTTTCTCCATATGGTGGAGCCAGTCTGTTTTTAACTGGTTCTTCCTGCCCCTTCACCAGATGGCTGTTTTTAAGCAGGACCTTTCAGCTCTTGTGCACTGCTGAGCTTAGAGCAGGAAGAGGAATTACAGGTGAGAGCAGACTTGGGACAGGTACTGCTGGTCCCAGTCGTGGGGGAACAAACCTATCCGGAGCGAGATGTGAGGTATCATCATCAAGATGAATATTCAGATGTTATCTAACAGGAAAAACTCAAAGCTAGCATCCTGTTTATTTTTGGTGGCTGTGAGGTTTTGATGAGAGCATGGAGCTGAAGGAGCCCTAATGGTCTGCACAACACTAAGCCTTCCTCATCTGTGCTGCCAGGTCACTTCAGGCCTGACCTGTCACAGCTCATTGTCCTCCTCTGAGGTGTTAAGCACAGCTTTGCTAATGCACTGGAATCCTCATCCATCTTCTTGCTATTCTCAACTCCGCAAGGCATGGCACCCACTTGTAAGCTCCTTGCTGCTCCCCAGATCCAGAGGATCCTTGTCCTACACCTCAACGTGCCTGTGCCACGAGCACATCCTCGGAATACCATGAACACAGGAAGTAAGCAAACGACAAAATCTGCAAGAAAGAAAGAAAGAAAGGAATTCCAACCGTAGGTGCAAAGTGTTTAAAACAGATAAACCACTTCTGCAGTTTGTACCTCAGGAAAAGATAGCACACCTGGCGTCTGGTTTGTCTAGCCAGGCACAGTGCATTTTTGTGTCCAAGGGTCTTCCTCATTTGCTTTCAGTCTGCTTTTCTAACAAATAGAGATGTACATGATCACGTTGCCACTATGTTCCCCTTAACTTTCAAATCTAGTTCAAGCAAATTTAATGCAGGGGGAGGGGTCTTAATGGCATTAAGTCCTACATGTTTCATGAAAATCGGCAGCTGGGCAGAGATCCTGTTAATGCATGCCCCGGGGGAAAGGCTGCCGTGTCAGCTTGCCGCTTAATGTGCTGCTGCAAGAGCAGCTCCGTACGGGGAGCTCCAGTCTGAGGCCCTGGTCCATAGGGAGCCAGGCTCTTTTCATTCTGCTGCTCGCAGAACCACTCGGTTAAAGCACAAGTCTTCCCGTGGCCTTTTTTTTTTCTTTTTTTTTTTTTTCTTCTTTTAATTTTCTATGTATTTATTTTTTCTTTGGTGAGACTTGAAAATAAAAATAACACTTTTCATCTTCAAAGGGCTTTACAAACATCAGCTAATTAATCATTCCCTCATCTCGTTCACTGCTTCAAGGAAGTGTGGGAAAGGAGAGTTTTTTCTGCAAGCGAGTGAGCTGGATTCTCAGAGGGCCTATTGGAGTCCTGGCGGGTCTGCTGTTGCTGCTGCTGCTCCACACCAGATCGCATGGCTTTGGTTCTCCCCGCTGTTCTTTGTTTCTCTAGCAAGTAAATAAATAATGGAATTAAGAAACAACCAAGAGATGTCCCCCAGTGCATATTCCACAGCTGATGGGTAACTCGTCGACCTGAAAACACTGTAAATTGACTTAATTGGAAGGGGAAGAAAATTCTCGTTGTTCAACCTGTGCATAGTAGCTCTCCAAATTTTCCTAGAAATTGTCTTAAAAACAATTAGGGCTCTTCTTTTCCCGGTGCCCTTTAGGATCTTGCAGGCATTTTCAAAACCAGAAGCTTCAGTTGCCTCCTGGTCCAGTTCCCCTGCTTGGCTGGCAAGCTGTGCTCAGGTAAAATGTTGGTCTTACTGCTGACACAGAGAGCTGAACTGGAGGTGCCCCACAGCTGGGATACCTGTCAAAAGTCATCTTGTGTTGCTTTCCTCAGGGCTTTGCTAAGGTAAGCCTCCTCTGAGTACAGCAGGGGCTACTAGCCACTGGGAGTTGGGTAGAGAAAGGACTTGGAACTCGGCGAGTGGAGGAGAGGTTTTGTATGGCATCTCTGGAATGTGCGAGCCAAGGTGTGCTGTGATCCACTATGCTTTTTTCCACCATCCTCCTCATTGTCCATTGCGGATGCAACTCAGAGCTGGAACTCTGGGGATGGCTGATACTCTGGTTTTGGTCCCATGGCAAACATTTGGAAATGCATTAAGAGTACTTTGAACGTGGTTACAGTCGATAAGGTGAGTTAGCCTCAGTGCTGTGCTTTTGGTTCTCCTGATCTGTGTGAAGGATGCCGAGAGCTCCTTGGTTTTTCTGGGTCCTCCTGGTACTTCGCTCTCCATAAGGATGAGCCTCGAAGGAACTGCATAGGCTCTCACCTTTCTAGGATTCTTTTTCAAAAGAAATTCTGTATTTCCTTTCCTTTTGAAACTATCAGTACTGGCTTTTGCAGTGTAGTTCTTTCTTCTTCTCTTCTGTTCTTCTTTCTGGGGCCCAAACAAGAGAGCACACACACCTCAGTATCAGCATTTGTTGTGTGGGTTTTTCACTTGTCAGCAATATTTTTTTTTTTCCATTTTGAGTCAGCATAGAGTTTTTTTCCAGATTTGGTTACAGCTAGGAAATAAGGATTTTAGTATTGTTAGGGCATGAATTAAGTATAATTTCTGGTGTGACAGAAAAAGAACAGAAAATATCTCTCAGATCTATGGCTTAAAGTATTTTTTTACTATTGTTGCTGCAGCAAAAGTTTTCCTTAGTTTAGACACATTTACTACTATTCTACAACTGAAATTCATGGGTCCAAAAATACTGCAGAAGGAAGAAATGGAGATTACAGAGTGCAAGCTCTCAAAGGAAACTATGTTAGGTTTCCCTAAAGTAAAAAATACAAAATAATAAAGAGTATAAAAAAGACCCCAAGGCTTCCCTGCATCATGAACATGATGCTGCACTTGGAGCAGAAACAGAGCAAGTTTCTTGCAAATTCATTGTCTTCAAATCATTGCCTTGCGCTTCCCCTGCCCATCTCTGCATAACTCTAATTTGCCTGCCTGAATCTGCAGGTATAAATGTGCAAGAAATGGGTCCAGAGTGACTCTCAAAGCCTTGGTTGAGTCTGCAGGTCTGGTAGATAGAGAAAAAAAGTGTGATTTTTCTTTTAGACTGAGAAATCCAGATCAGGCATCAGGGAGAACGCAGTAAACAAGGAGCCTGGTGATGCTGTTTTTAGACAGGCACCGTTCAGAGTAGGATTGCACTTCAGGAGGTGCTAAGTATGTTCAGCAATATTGGCATTTTGTTTCGGTTGGATGAAGATCCGAGAGCAAAATCTGAGCCTTTCATGAATGGAAACAGTCTTCCCTCACACACCCCTACTTCGCTGCCCTGCAGCGCGTTGTGCACCCGCAGCCCTCCCACCTCCATCTTGCCTCGGTCCCTGCGGGACATCCTTTTTCCATGGAGATGGCTGAAGTTAAGCTGCTGAATCCTTCAGCAGGGCAGCAATGCCACGAGGAAACAAAACCTATAATTCATAAAGCAGTCGTGGCTGTTTCTGGTGCTGGGCAGTGGATGGACGCGGGATGATAATGAATGTGAAAAATGAGGCAGGAACGTGCAGTAACCTTTCGTGGTTAGCCGTCTGCCTGATCGATGGCCCGCATTGTTTTCTCCCTAACCTTTCTATGAACCTCTCCTTAGAATAACAGGGGAAATACAGTTATCCCCTTCCTGGGCTTGTTTGTCAGCAAAGCACTCGTGACCAGCCTTGTCATTGTGGCCTAAGTCCTGCCATGTGCATTAGTGCACTGCATTTTAGCAGTGCTGCTGGGACCTCTCTTATGAAGAAAGGTTGAGAGAACTGGGCTTATTTAGGTTGGAAAAGAGAAGGCTCCGAGGAGACCTCACTGTGGCCTTCTAATACTTGAAGGGAGTGTATAAACAGGAAGGGGTACAATTGTTTACATGGGTTGATAGTGATAGGACAAGGGGGAATGGTTTTAAACTGAGACAGGGGAGGTTTAGGTTAGATACTAGGAGGAAGCTTTTCACTCAGAGGGTGGTGACGCACTGGAACAGGTTGCCCAAGGAGGCTGTGGATGCCCCATCCCTGGAGGCATTCAAGGCCAGGCTGGATGTGGCTCTGGGCAGCCTGGTCTGGTGGTTGCACGTAGCAGGGGGGTTGAAACTAGGCAATCATTGTGGTCCTTTTCAACCCAGGCCATTCTATGGTTCTGTGATTCTATGACTTTCTCTGGTTTTATCTCTCAAATCCCAAACTGCTCTGTTGCCCTTAATTTCTAACAGAGCCCTCAACTGATCACGTTTCTGAGAGTTGCAGTGAGGATTCTGAGCCCCAAATTCCCTTTGTCAGGAGGAAGATGGTTTGGTTCAGGCATTTCAGAGGGAAACATGTGATGTACACCAGATAAAATTGCAAAACATACAAAAATGTGAAGAATGCCAGGAAACGTACTTGAACTGCACAGTTGACGTAGAGGGCTAAATGGTTACAGGCAGTCATGATAGTAAATAATATCAATGTATACATAAGGGAGCCCTTCATTTCTAGAAAGGGTGGATCTTTGCTGTCGTGTCCTGGGAAGTACTTTTGGTTGTTGTATTCATTTCTTCAGAGCAATTACCAAACCTCCCCTCAGCCAAAACCATTCCTGATATATGGGGATTTCTTCGCCCTTTACAAGGGCAGTCCTGGCTACTTGCAAAGCAGTCAAATTAAGAAATGACGTCTGTACTGCAGTGAGATCCAAGGACAAATTAGAAGTTAAAATTAATCAGACGGGATTCATTCCAAATCCCACTCTTGCATGGCAAAGTGGAGGAAAAGTTTATTTTTTATGTCATTTTTTCTGCAAGTTTTGTGTCTCCATAATTTCTCTTGTGACCATCTAAAGTTTTAGCGTTCCGAAAATGTTTATATTTTTTTGGAACATCGGCGTAGCTTTAAGGATTTGTTTTGGCAAGAAAAAATTGAAACTGTAAAAGGAGACATTTGAAGAGTCCCAGAAACAAATATATGACTATGTGTTGACATGTTATGAAGGTGTTGGGAGCGACTCCTTACTTAAAATTGTGTTGAAATTTGCACTTACTATGGATTTAAATTCATCTGTTTCACACTTTAATGATTGAATTTAGTCTCCTGATTTGGTACAGAAATACACTGGAGAACAATTGAATTTTCCATGTAATGATCTGAAATGAAGAATGGATTTACTTTGCAAAAGACTGTTATTTTAAAAGTCTCCCTTCTGAAACATTGCTCTGCCACATGCATCGAGGCTCCTTCTATGTGCATATGGATGCCTTCTTGCCGATGTCCCGTTTTCCTGCCCAGGTCCTGTGAGATGTATGGCATCCATAGGTAAAGTCAGGACTGTGCAGGGCACTAACTGGTGCTTGGGAAGGCTGGGGAGTGAGAAGGGCATGGGCTGAGGGAGCTGGTGCATCCTGTGAGCACGTGGTGCTCAGTTTTGGGCTGCAGAGCCTTGGGCAAGCGAGGTGCCAGCTAGAGGGAAGTCTGTGTGCTGCCTGGCTTGGGAGAGCCGCGTGTGACAGCTGCCTGGGATTTTAGCCATGATCCTTTGCTCTTGATGAAGATTTGCTTAAGCTGTCCCACATTGTGTTCCTTGGGTAACCTACAGCGGAAACAGCAGGCAGCCTGGACTGTGTCAATCCCAGTGTGTCCCACTGCACCAGGCTGGTGTTTGCATTTCTGTGCAGGTCTCAGCTTATCAAATGCTGGGCATTGAGTCCCTGAGTCTTGCAAGGTGACCAGGGATCTGTCTTTTAGGGCAGGAAGGTTTTTTGGGGGGGGTTTCAACAACATTTAATGCAGTAGTGCCTTGGTTCAGCTTCCAGATGTTAGCCTGAACATAAATGCTATCAAAAGTAGTTAAATTTGGAGGGGTTCATGTTTCCCTAATTCTACAAAAGAGGAGTGGTTTGTTGTTGTTGTTGTTTTTGTTTGTTTGTTTTTCTGAGTGCTATGCCCCACTATTTGTACAGGGAGCTTTTATCAAATGCTTTACATTTTGTTTCCTGGCGCATGTTTATTTTCACAGAACTCAAGTTAAATTTGAAACTTTTTAGCTCTCTGTAGCAGAAATCTCCAGCTCCAGTGCTGTGCTGGAGCCCAGTCCCAGCTGTGCATACCTCCACTAGGTAGCTGTATGGGTAGGCAGCCATTCCCAGGCCTGCCCAGGGCTTTTGCAGACCAGACGTGTGTTCCCAGCATGGGCAGAGGGCGGGCCATTCATCTGGGCTCTCAATTTCATGAACTATTCCCCACACGGCTACTGCTTTGCTGGGTGCTATTTACAGGTCATTTTACCTTCAAAACTGCCTCACCCCCACTAATACCACCTCTTTTGTAAACCCCTTCAGAACTTGGTATCATTACCGTTACTCCTGCATTTCATGGGTAGGAGGCACGGTGGTCTACTAGCTGTTCTCAAGGACCCCGCTTCTTTTCTTGGCACTGCTACGCTCTCTCCATATGATCTTGGGCAAATTGCTTCCCCAATCTGTTCCATTGTCACCACACGTCGTTTTAGATCATAAATTCTCTGGAACAGACAGAGTCTCTAGCACGTCATCTTTTAATGTCTAGCATTATGGGGCTCCAGTCTCCACTGGGACTTCTGCGTGTTACAGAAATACAAATAGTAGCTACTAATAATAATATTAAATCTGTGTGGCTCTTCAGAGATAAGTGAAGGACAGCTCTCCTCTCTCTAAGAGGCAGGCAGGATAAGTACTTTATTTTCGTCTTTGTCTCTTTTTAATTAAAAAAAGGAGCCAGTGGACATAATTAAAAGAGAAAAAACAAAGGAAAGCTGCAGAAATTTGATACTTGTAGCCTCAGACCTGCTCCTTCCTCTGTGAAGCCAATCTTCGGATCATGGCCAGAGTCTGGTTTGTATCCTTGTTTGCCAGTGTAGAAATTGTTTGGAGTCTTATATTGGCAGCTGGCTTTGTAGTCAGCCTAATCCCATAAAATCACCGTACAGCTTGGTGCAACTTTCACTGTTTTGCTGTGATCGGAAGTCTCTGGGAACGTTACAGATCAGGCCTCAGGAACTTCACTTGGCTGAAATGTGACAGGGCTCTGGTCTGGAATGATAAGGGATGGAGATGGAGCTGCAAGTGGCCGGCTGGGAGGCTGCTGGGGACAAGGAGTCAGCTTCTGACTGCATCTGTGTGCTGTGGGATTTTTTAATTATTATTTCATTTCCAAAGGAGTGCAACAGAAACAACAAAAGGTCTTAAATATTCACAGTGAAAACAATAGATTTGAAAAGGAAAACAAAAAGGTCGAGCCAGATCTGGCATTGGTGGACATTTGGCTCTGAGGGAAACGAGAACAGCTTGGATTTGCATAAATTGCATACTGTGGGTCAGAAAGCAGTCAGAATTATGCTTGCATTGCAGTGGCATGAACGGAAGCACATAACTGGCATTCTTCCCCTCTTGATCAGATGCCTCCTTCAGGGGATCTCTGCACCCAATACACTGTGGCTCATCCATTCACTCCCTGGCATGGAATAGGGCTTTTGTTTTCAAACTATGATTTTTCTTGTCTCTGATTCCTCCCATAACCTGGGAGAACCCCTGCCCTAGGGGATGACTAGGGGTCACAGTGTATTGGACGCAGCTCTGCTGCAGCACCCCACATGCATGTTTCTGTGCTCCTGGGTCAGTGTGGAGCAACTGTGGCTCGGGGCAGTGGTCATGGTGCTCAGCATCATGCATCTTCTCCGAACTTCACAGAGCCCTGCTTTTCTGAGTCCAGAGAGATGAGTGTGGTCATGATCTATCCCGTCAGGCTTCCTCCAGGGATGTAGAAAGCTACACATCTGGCTGGGACAAGCTTAGCGTGTCTTTTGGCTGAACCAGGACCTGGCTTTCTTTTCCATTATTGGGCTTAATAGCTTTTTTTTTTTGCCTCTTAAGTTTTCCAGCTCAAGTGCAATGAAGAATTGCCAGTGGATTCAGATTCAGCAAAGCACTTAAATGTACACTAAGCTGTATTCAGTGCCCTCTCCAGGACTCAGGCAACTATTTGCTTCATGTTACACATATGGTAAAGGGCTTTACTGAACTGGAGCCGCAGCCTCCAGCAAGGTCATACAGTGCTGCTGGAACACTGTGTTGTACAGACAAGGGCAGCCACTTGACAGCCCTCCTGTCTGCAGGTCAGTCATGATCCCCTCCCATCTTTAGAATTAGAATAGTGTAGCTGAAGGGACCTGCAAAGATAATGAGTCCAACAGCCTGACCGCTTTAGGGGTAACCAAAAGTCAATGTGTATTATTAAGGGCACTATCCAAATGCCTCTTGAGCACTGACAAGCATGGGGCATCAAGTACCGTGCTAGGAATCCTGCCCCAATATTTGACAACCCTCATGGTAAAAATTCTCTTCCTGCTGTCCAGCCTGAACCCACCTTTTATTCCATGTAGGCATGTCTATCTGTGGTGCCCTGGCAGCAGAAAGGCACATCTCCTGGCCTTGTCCCTTCCTCCCCTGGGACAGCATCCACCCTGCCATGGTCCTCCCAATGGCAAAGACAAATGGCACCGCACAGCTACTGATGGCTGTGTACCTCTCCGTTGATCCACATACAAATGTTTTAGCCTTTCAGCATTAAGAAATCATACTGTTTGGGGAGATTTTGTGTTTGTTTGTGTTTGTTTTTTTTTTTTCCTTGGGCCTGCTAATCAAAAGGGGCAATTCCTTTTTAATATCTTCCTGCCCCAGGTTCAATTCTACTGTATCTTGTCCGAAAAAGCTTTTATTTTCAAGGCACAGAGAAAATGATGTTTATGAAATACAAAGTACGGGAATTTTCTTTCCCCTCTGGCTTGAGCAGGAGAGCAGCTGGTGGAGAGTGGATGAGAAAGGCTTTATCTGCTATATTTTGGTTACTGCGCTTTGAGTGATGGGTTTAATAATTGATAGAGCAATTTAGCAATGATCCATAATCCTGAAAGAAGCCTACGCTCCCCACCCTCTCCTGCTCCCTCCCTCCAAGACTGACAGGCTGCTCTCAGTGTTCTTGTCTGCAGAATTTCAGCCCTTGGTTTCTGTAAACAGCCTGACACTGGAGAAGAGAAAAAAGCAACTGTTTCTAAATCTTTTGTCTGGTTTCTGCAGACAGCTGCCCTGCTTTCTCCAGCTGAAGGCTTCAGTCATTTGCTCTTGCTGAAGGGAGCCAGAGGTTAGGCCCTAACCTAAACTGAGCACATATATGCAGTGTATTTATGAGAACGGTACTGCAGATCCTCCCAGCTGTGACGCCTCCCCTTATAAAAACAGGCTTCTGTGTTCCTGGCTGAATCCATCCTTCGTAATCCCAAGAAAGGTGGATACAGATGGCATGTGCTTGGTGTGGTTTGCTAGAAACTCCTTCAGAATTAACCCAAGCAAATATCTTTTCACAGGAGCCTCACACTGACGGTCATGATAAGCATCAAGACCCCATTTGGGTGCAGGGTATTTCAGTGTCCACATGAAACCCCGTGTTTGAAGATGGGTGTGCATGATCTATATTAGCCCATCTTGCCCCTGCAGCAGCACAGAGCTGTGTTTGCAGGCACATGGCATGACACCCTCCGCAAGTTTTAGTTCCCCTAAATCCTGTTCTTGATATCTATATCTTTCTCCATCTATGGGAAGTGAATGCAGAAACAAAAAAGACAACAGAACAGGAGAGACACAGGTAACAAGGAGGAAAATAAAGAAAAGACAAGCTTATAGGTACTGAATATGTGTCGAGGTGCATAGAGAAGGAAGAGGGGGTTGACATGCAGCCTGGCAGTAAACTGGCTATAAGGAAAGCGAAGTTAGACGTATAAAGTTATGTTTTGCCATGTGTATTACATAGATGTCAGACTGACACCAGGTTGTAATTAAGCATGACATCAAGTCAGCTATGCACAGCTGTATTATTCCTTAAAATTACAAGGGCTGAGGTCCTGAGAGGCACAGTGAGGTTTGTGGTCTCTCCGCCATGGGAGGTCTGTAAAACAAACTGGCTGAGTGCTTACCAGGAGAGGCATAGGCACAGATGCCACTGTATCATGGCAGGGAGGGAGTGGGTGTTTTCCCAGGGTCCAGTCTGGGTCTGGGAATCTCTGGCACGATCCTCTGGAGTATTTTCACCCATTGTAGTCAGCTCTTGTGGAACATGAACAGTGTCAAGGAGTGGATGGGATGGTTTAGTCTGCTTCTGTGATTTATGTGCTACTGAATGCCCTTAGTAATGATAGGTTCTTGAAGCTTGTATGATAATTTTTCGGTTCAAGTCCAGAAGTAATTCTGGTATAACTTGCTTTATTTTGAAAAGACAGAAAGAACTGTGTGTGCACTTGATGCAAATGCCCTGGGACCTGCACTTGAACAGCCTGAAACACTCCCAGTATTTTGCCTGGACATAGGAGGATTGGGTCACCTTGCTGTTGGCAAGTGTGTACTTACTGTGCCATACAGAGTCAGAGTAGTTGAGGTGAGAAGGAGCCTCAGGAGGTCACTGAGCCCAACCCACTACTCAGGGTACGGTCAGGTATGCAATCAGAGTGGGACTTTGTCTTTCTGAGGCTTGAAAGCCTCCAGGAATGGTGATTGCACAACCTGTACTCATAGTCACTTATCTGCTCAGTGGAGATGTTTTCTTTCTCTGTAGTGGGATGCTTCCCTGTTCCAGTTTATACCTGACATCTCCTTCTCCTGTGGCACATGTCACAAGGCTCCCTCTGTTTGCTGTCACCCACAAACTGGACGAGACTGTGCTATACCTCCTGCTCTCAGCCAGTGATAAAGATGTTAAGCAAGATGGGTCCTGGAATAAACCCCTGCTGTACCTCACTTGCTGCCGGCCTCTAGTTTATATTTGTGTCCTGTAATATAAACCATCTCTGAAGGCTGAGTGGATACAGTCCTCTGAGCTGATACAGATATTTTTTGATGTGTTGCAAACTAATCTTGAGGGGAGGGCAAGGGCACTGCAAGCAATGCAGCATTGGAGCTACCCTCTAGTGGTGGTTGTGCTGGTGACCTGATGGCCTGGGAAGTCATTCTGGCTATCCCCTAGTCCTTTCCAGAAACTCTATCTGTGTCTGACCTGTGAAATACAGGGTGTTAATGTGAGAGGTGAAGCGGTGAGGGGAATCATAGAATGGCTTTATTTGGAAGGGACCTTAAAGCCCATCCAGCTCCAATTCCCTTGCCATGATCAGGGTTGCCACCCTCTAGATCGGGTTGTCCAGGGCCCCAGCCAATGTGGCTTTGAACACCTCCAGGATGGAAAAACCTAGAGTTAACCTTTGGCTCCCAGTAGATCAGCATGTTTTCTTCTACATTCCTGTAGTAAGAAGTCATTTAGGGTCTGAAACACAATGAGGGACCAGAAAAGGAGTAATTTACTCTACCTCCTTGGACTCAGGGCTGAGGGTGCATGTTATGGTATATTGCAGTAAAAAAAGATACCTTCACAAAATGCAGAAGGTCAAGTATGCAGATTTGAAGAAGACTCCATAAAGATGCCAAATAAAGGACGTAGTTTGGAGGAGGATGGAGCCCCATCACTTCAAGACACACTGCCATTGTATGGTAGCTGTATGTGTGTGTAGTGGTGTTCATGGCCCCACTGCTATCTGTCCTATGACACCAGTGGGTGCCAGGCAGTCCTCTCCTGGAGCTGCTGGACGAATCCCAAAGGAGCGAGGTCTGTGCACACAACTGGTCAGCAAGTGCCCACTCATGCTAACATATCAGACTTGTGCCTCCCCTGATCACAGTTTTCTGGATGGAGATGTGACAGCTTCCAGGAGTTCAGTCATTGGCAGAAGTAACTAACAGGTAGAAGGTGGGCAGCTGTGTCGGCACAGCGTCACTGTAGGTTTGTCTGTACTGCCAACAGCTGCCTGCAGCCTCCTTCTACAAACATCACCATGAAGGCGAAGAGCAGACCTGCAGAAGGTGCCAGCCACTACCTGATTTGGGGTTGCTTTTTTTTTCTGACGTGTATACGTGCATACGAAGGCCTATGCTGAGTGACACTCAGCTATGGGGCCCTCCCAGAAGGTGATGAATTATCCCTGAGCAGGACAGTTTTAAAATTCAGAAAGAGCCCAGCTCTTTGAGCCCCCATGTCTGTGAAAATGAATTTTTTTGGCATTTGTTTTTAATGCCCTGTGATGTGTGGGTGAAAAAGTCGGTGAGCTAGACTGGTAATTAATTTTCCTGACAGAAACACCAGACAATGAAATTACCCTGCCACAAAGCTGGGTTGCTAAAGTAAATACTCTGCTAGCAGTGGGCCTGCAAGCAGGATGGGGTCATGTGTGAGGTGCAAGCAAATGATAGTGCTTCTGCCTTTGGGAACCTGTGGGGACCCTCATGCACAGGGTGTGATTGGAGAGGAGATGTGTGTTCTGTGCCAACACCAGCAGCTCTTTGGAAACATGTGAACTTTCAAGCTCTGTTCCAAGTGATAAGGGACTCGCTGAACACAGCACTGAACTTAGGAGCAGGCCACCTTTTCTGTCCAGGGCAGTAATTCTGTGTGGGAAAGGGGCAGAGCTGTGAGAAGTGGGGATGGGCTGGATGCTTCTCAGTTGGAGGTGTGTGGGTGAAACCCAGCTTAAGACAGGGACCAAAAAGAATGGAGCCAGGCTCTTTTCAGTGGTGCCTACTTAGCAGTGGACACTAACTGAAATGCAGGAGATTCTACGTGAATGTCAGTAAACACTTTTTAGGTGACTAACTTAGGTTAGGTTGTTTGGCAGAGCTTGTCTATAGAGGCTGTACAGTCTCCATTCTTGGACATCTTTAAAAAGCCAACCTGGTGCTGGGCAACCTGCTGTAGGTAGCCCTAGTGATGGACCTGATGACCTACACAGGTCTCCTCCAACCTAAACATGTCTATGATTCTGAGATTTGGTCTCTCATGGGGGCTGTTTACTTTCCCAGCTTCGTTGTGTTTTCTAACTTTGGTCTATACTAGTGAGGTACGTGTGAGATGTAGACCAGGCTGTGCATGCCTGCCTGCCACACAGAAGTGCATTTGATTGAGAAACATTGAAGGCAGCTCACAGGAGAGAAAGGACAGAAAAGGTGAAGTTTTGTTTTCCCTCCATGTGCCTCATACTGGAGGCTGAAATTACTGCTGAGGGCACTGCAGATGAACCGCCTGCACATACCAAGGTATCTGGCAGTGAGCTGCCTTTGCGTGGTTGGAAACAAGGTCACCACCAAAACTGAACAGTGTGGCGAGTCTGTGTTTAAAACGAGCAGTGTTATCAAGGAGGGAAGCGCTTCACTGTGCAGCCATGAAGTGGTTTGTTGAAGGCAGTGTAAACCTCACAGTGCTGCTTGGGAGAGCTTGCTGCCGTGTGAATTTGGGTTTATAATTGCAATACTCTGATGTGCACACTTTATTTAATAGAGTACTTTACCCTGTGATATATTGTTACCAGCTGCAGAATGGAGGAATCCCACATAAGAACTGCCTAAGACCCAAAAATATTTTCTTTCCCTATGGAAAAGAAAATTACACCATTCTTAAAGCAGCCAAGTTAAATTTGAGTGCTTTTAGGAATAAAAGGGTCAATTGTGGAACGGCTTATGTGCACGTTTTAGGACCAGAGTTATTTAATACATTAATTATCTGTGCAAATTGGGGAACCAGTGGTGAAGTGCTGAAGTGTGCGGACACCACAGAATTGTTAAGGTTAGGCTGCAGGAAACCTTTCAGGGACTTGATCTAGATTACAGACAATGTTATTCTAGATCAGTGCAACACTGAAAGGCGGTAAACACATGAAGAGGAAAAACAAACTATTTCTACATAATTCTGTGTCCTAAATTAACTGTAGCTCCCCTCAAGGAAAAGACTGTGTGTCTCAAAGGAGCTCCCAGATAAAACATCTGTTGAAATGCCTAGTGTCATTCCAAAGGCAAACAAAATACTAGGTTCAGGGAAGACTGGAATGCAGAAGCATTCTGCAAATAGCATAAAATAAGTCTGGGGAATATCCTTGTGTTTAAATCTGTTTAGTTTTGTTCAGCCTGTCTCCAAGCAGTCGTGCTAGGAAGAGGAGCTTTATGTAGAGTCAGATGATGGAAGAGGACTAAACATGCGAGGGGTGGTAAGCTGAGAAGCCCGAAGCTGCTTCATTCAGAAGGAAGGCAAACAAAGGGGAATAAGGCAGAAATAAAAATACTTTCTGCTAAAAAGAAATGTGATTCAGGAACTTCTGTTTTCACCTTTAGGCCAATCCATGTGAACATGAAGTGAGAGGTGACACATCTAAACCTGATAAAGGAAAATCAGTCTTTAAACAACAGGCTTCAGGTGTTAATTAAAGGAAAAGGTTGTCCATGGAACTCTGTGCCAGAATGTGTGGATGGCGTTAAGATCTCACCTTGTTTCGAAAAATTGGCGTATGTGTTTGTTAAGAAAGGTGGGAGTTCCTTGTGTTTGATAAAGGTGTTTATGCAGAAGATCTGTGCATCCATAACTTGGCGTACAAAACAGTCTTCACCTGACAAAGGTTCGGAAGACTTTTTATCAGTGGACAAGCTGTTTCGTTGCAGAACACGTAGCTTCTTCCACCGAAAAGCTTGGCACAGGCAATAGCTGCTGCTGGACTGGGCAACTTTGCTCCTTCTGGAATGACTTCAGCTCTCTTACACATGACAAACAGGACATATCTGCTCAGTGAAAGTCTGGAAGCCTCCATGGTTTGTGATCCCTGTCCTCCTCTTGGTGTCCTAATGACTGGTAAATTGGGGTACATAAGGCCCCATGTCTGGTGTTCTCACTGTTAGCTGTTCCAAAATCATCATTGGTACTCCATCTGGAACTGAATGGCTGATGATTACAACTAATGCTTAGGCTTGGTAGAGTATGATGAATACCAGCTTTCAAAAAGGTAAAATAAAATAAAGATATATCACCACCTCCCTTCTCCACAATGACAGGTCAGGTTTAATGTAAGGAATGTCATTCTTTTAAGTTGCTTTTTATGTGTCTAAACTGTATGGATGTTGCTTCTGTGCCTTCCTTTCCAACAGTGGAGATGCAAAACTTTTTTTTTTTTTTTTAATGTGAAAAATAAATTCTCTCTGAATTGTTATACTCCAGAAGCTGGAGCTTTAAGAAAAACCCACTGTACAGCTGAAGACTCAAGACAAAAAGATTAGAAATTTCAGGATCTCAAATTCTAGGTCAGCCCTTCTTACAGGGGTCTGGAGGTGTTGGCAGCACAAGTGTGGGGAGAGGGAAGGGGCTGTGTGCTGCATATGACAGCAGTGCATGTGTGTTTTATGAGCAGGGTGGTTTCCAGACGGTATCACATTGGGAATATCCCACTACTGTGCTCCTTCCACATGAGATAGTGGGACGTGAAGTTCAGTGTGAGGCTGAGCTCTCATTAGTGACCAGGGACACTTCGTTCACAATGTGGAAGGCAGACAGGGAGAGGCAGATGGCTTTGAATGCAGGATTTACATAGTAATGAGATTCAGGTCACCATAGCTGTCTTTTTCTCTCTGCATTTTGTCTAGGTGTCAACTAGTGTGCAGGGATGACGGAATAGGAGGAAAATTAACCCTTTGTTCCTAAGTAGAGATTGGTGTAAGAATAAAGTTTTCATGGTGGGCTGCAGAACAGTGGGGTATGAAAACAATCACAGGTGAATCTAGCAAAGCTAAAAGGAGCTGATTTTTAAGTTTCTGGCATGTTGTTTTTGTGGTTGTTTTGTTTTGTTTTGTTTTGTTTTTGTGGGAGTGGCATGAAGCAACCTCACCTTAAAATCCTACTATTTGCCTTCATATTTACCTTCTTTGTTGCTTGTTTGAGGCTTTTGTCATTACCTATCAATGCCAAACTGGGGAAGTTTGTATGCTGAAGATGGGGCATGGGTTCTTGTTATACAGTCTTTACTCATTTCTCTGAAGAAAAAAAGAACAAAAAACATTTTGCTTGGTTTCTTAGCTGGAGACTTGTCTTCACATGGCTGTGTAATGGCACAATTAAAACGTAATGTTTTCCACTGCAATTGGTAATCCTTAGTATGATCTCAGTGGTGTCAGACCTTATCCTGTTGACAGATGGGAGACTGGGTACCACAGGTCCCATTTCCAACTCTGGAGTGACATTTGATTTGCTCAATTGTCAGACATTCCCAAAATATGCATCTGGGCCCAAGAAATCCTCAAGCTATTTGTAAAATGATGAAAGTTTCTTTCATCATTCATGTTTCTTTTTTTTTTTTTTTTCCTTTCTTTTTAATATAGTTAGAGAAAGATGGGCAGGAAAGTTTTCCTTTCTACTGTACATCACCTGACTCCAGAAAGTGAGGCTTTAGAAGACAAGAGCAGGAGAGAAGTTTTAGTTGGTCCCTGTGTAAAACAGGAGTCTTAGCATTGAACTGCATGTGGAAATATGGGTTGAGGTGGGAAAATTAAGGACTGCAACTTGTGGAAGTCTGAGCTAAAAGACCATCCTTGCTTAGCTGGGATCTTCCATGACAGCTCGGACATCCCTACTGCTCGAACATGAGAGGTATTCTGCCTGCCATACAGGGGCAGCCCCAGTGCAGAGGAATTGGGAGGAGCAGTGGTGCATCCTCTGTGTGTCTGGGATCCTCATGGAGATCTGGAGCCAAAGCTTTTGCCTTCTTGTTTGGCTCCTCAGCTGGGCTCATGCTGCGACTCACTGAGCAGAGGGGTTTCAGTGCATATCTTCTGAAGTAGACAGCAAATATATAGTGAGACTGTCTCCACTTTTTGCCCATTCCAACTGAAAGAGAAAAGGAAATCTAATCAGGTGTCTGGGACAGATTGGAAAGCAAAGGCTTCTTGGCTACTTCCTCTGAGGAACAGTCTTATATCTAATAGATCTAATTAGGTCATTTCTCTGTTTTATGGTATCCATTTGTTTAAAAAGTTAGTAATCCTTTTATACCAGTCCTATGATGATTATTTAATGCTTGGCTGCTTGTGAAGCCCACTGCACTTGGTGAATAGGGGATGTTTTGTAGCAGAGCCAGTGCAGTTTCTCAGTGAGCCGGGCCTGGAAGCCTCCTATGGGGATCTTATCTGGGTGGCCTGGAATGTGACAGTGGTGGCTCATTTTTCCACCTGTCGAATGAAAACTATGTCACTTCTCTCCTTTGTAAATTGCTGTGAAATGTAAGGCCTCAGTGGGGCTGTCTCTTGACTAAATGGGGCCAGAGAACTCCTCTGCAAAGATAAATATTCACCAACTAATACTTGATAGCAGATACTTTGCCAGCAGCCAGCAGAGCCCTACAGTAGGACTGTTGTTCACTTACTGTTGTTCACAGCAAGCAGCTTCTTAATTGTCAGTGGGTCCAATCTGGTTGCTAATGTTTTCTAACCTGTTCCTTTGCAGAGCCCCGGAAATCATCCTCGGTTTACCATTTTGTGAAGCAATCGATATGTGGTCATTGGGATGTGTCATTGCAGAGCTGTTCTTGGGCTGGCCTTTGTACCCAGGAGCTTCAGAGTACGATCAGGTTGGTACTGATGTTACTCTGGCTACTGATTAGAGCACAGATGTGTTGTTTTTTTCTTTTACTGTGACAAAAAGATGGCAACTTTTTCTGTTTTACTAACAGGAGATATTTGCACGTGATTCTTGCCCTCCCACGTCAACTTTTTCATTATCCACTTGGAGTACACTCAGTAGCCAGTGTGCTTTAAGTTCTATTAAGAACTGACTGCCTAAGTGAATTCTCAACCAAGAGTAAACATTCCCATTGACTACAGAACTCTGTACATGTCTCTAATCATTGAACAGAGCAGGCACCCTCTCTCTACAGTAACAGCAAATATTAAATAGGGGTTTATTTGTTGGAAGAAACTGCATGAACTCTACTGCATTTTATAATCCCTGTTATGAGGGTGTATATTAAAAGCAGTGACAAGAAAGAGAACATTCACAGTGGTGTAGGTTTCTAGTTAACATAAACTGTCATGGTTCTCTCCCTATAGGCTTTTTTGCTTCTTTTGTACTCCTAAAACATAGCACAGTAACTTCTAGAGTCAGGGCTGCAGAACAGTTTCCATTCTGATAGTCTTCCTTAGCTTTCTGCAAATGTGGCCTGGAAAAGGTCTTTTCTCTTTTAGGAAAAAGAAAAAAGCAAAAAACAGGGTAAATATTCTTTTCGTATATGAAAATGTTTCTTTGTCTCATCTTTCATAAATAGCATTTTTTAGCCAGAGCTTTGAAGGTGAAATTTGGCAGGGGAGATATCCCGCGGTGAAGAGCTGGGTCATTAGCGATTCCAAAGGAAATCAGACATAGCTGAAAAACCTACAAGCATTTGAAAATCACACACTAAGCATGAAGAGAAGATTTCTTTCTTCTCCCCCCGCCCCCTGCCAAAGAGTCATAAAACGCACAGCTGAAAAAGAAATCACCATATGTACCTGGCCAGCTTAACTGCTTCCTCTGGTAAAGTGCCGTGAAAGCTCCTGGAGAGCTGGGAATGGGCAGGGGATGAGCCTGGCCCCTCACCACAGCATATGCTGCCTTACAGCCTGGTGCTGGGCTGCAGGAAGGTGCCCAGAGCTCCTCAGGTGCCCGGGTTGCCATGGATGTAGGGAGCTCAACAAGGCACATTTAATGGGTCAGGATCAGGAGTGTCTGGAAGACTTGGAAAGCTCAGCTGCTTTTAATACCTCTGTGTGTGTTTGTTTGTTACCTCTCTCTGTCTCTTCTCTCAAAAGCGTTTTCCATTTTTCCATAGAATAGATGAGTGTTTTACTGATTTTGCAGAGTTTTTCAGAGTGAAACATTCAGAAGTCAGGAAATGCTAAAATTCAGGTTTTGCATGCCACAGAGGCACACATTCTGTCAGTCTTTAATTATGTAATCACATGCCCTTTCTCCTCTGAAACAATAAATTTAAGTCTGGGATCCTGGAAACACATGGTTAGCATCTTTTTAGCTGTCCAGCCTGTGGCAGCCAGGACACAGTCGTGGAAGTAACCCAAACAGCAAATGAAGTCGTGTAGGCAGTAGTGATAAGGACACACTGTGAAGGTGTCATTTTGCTTGAATGTGTGAGGGCTGCTCCAAAAGTAATGCCTCCTATTTTGTTACGTTGGCCCACAACATCAGAGGCAGATGTTGCTGCTATGGCAGTGGAGGTTGAAGCAAAACCAGGTAATTGAATTCCTCCATGGGGAAAAAATGGCACCCACTGACATTCATTGGTGCTTGCTGAATGTTTACGGAGACCAAACAGTGGATGTGAGCATAGTGAGGTGGTGGGTGGTGTGTTTCAGCAGTGAACAGTGGTGACAGGGGGTCACCTCCACTGATCCAGATTTATATGAGTGCATCATGCACATTCTTATTCATTACTGATGAAAATTGTAGAATCATAGAATCATAGGCATAAGTACTGGTTGTAATTATATTGAAAAACAGTGCTTTGTAGCTGAGAATTTGCCCTTTCAGAGAGTGCTGTAGTGGTCTTGGTATCTGTTGTAGTTTCCACAGAAATAAATAGGAGACATTACTTTTGGAGTGACCTAAGTGTATTTCATCCAAGTTCAATGACAGTCACTTCACGGATTTCTGTTTTCAACTCAAAACTGTTCCTAGGAAAAGGTATGTGCTCATGTGGGGGAAAAAAACAGCAAAAGTTAGAGCACAAATATCAAATTACTGAAATTACCTCCTGGAGAGGAGAATGTGACATAAAAAGGTGCAAAGCAGAGAAGCTCACCACTGAAAACTCTGTCGGTCTTCCTCTTTAGCCTCTAAAACCCAGGGACTTTCCTTCCTTCATCCATAGACTTTCTGGCAGCATATCACAAGGGTAAGTTTCCATAGATGTAAATGATAAATGGAGGAAAGCCATATGGGAATTCTCTTTCCTGTCATTCCTTTCAGTGTGGGTTTTTTTGGTGAAGTCTGACTTCTCGCTGCATTTTCTCTTTTTTTCTTTGTTCTATTGTTTTAAATGCCTCCTGCCCTTCTTCAGGGAAGACCTCCAGAGATCTTCACAGGATGAACAGTGACCTTTCATTCTTTTCTTACAGATCCGCTATATTTCACAGACGCAGGGCTTACCAGCAGAGTATTTGTTAAGTGCAGGGACAAAGACTACAAGGTTTTTCAACAGGGATACAGACTCACCGTATCCTTTGTGGAGGCTGAAGGTAGGAAGACATTCCCTTGTTTCTTTTGCCTTGCTGTTGTTGGTTGGAAGTAAGGAGACGACCAGGTCACTTCCAAGCCTAAGTGTCTTGCTTTTTACGATGCACTACAGACACTGGCTTGGGTATAGCCCAAGGTAAAACTGCTGTCACAGAAGTTTGCAGCCCTTAGCTCACCTTGTCTGGGAAATCTAAGTCCAGAGTTCATGTGGAAATCTCCTTCCAAGTACTGAAACTGATGTGCAATTTAAATGAAACATGCCCTGGGTAGACTTTGCTCTGTTATCTACTGCATTGAGGGGAAGGAAAAAAAAAAGCAGGCAGGCATTTGGCTTCTGACAGTCATACCCTCTCGGAATGCAACTGGGCCTAGAATCTCTTGTACCAGCACATCTCGTGGCTTTCAGTCTCCAAGGAGAAAGAACAGTGGACTTCTGGCCATAAAGATGATATGCTGAGTCTCACAGAGGGTGAGAGTATGGAAGCCCTTTTGGACTTTCACCATATCTGGAGGAGTATCCTCCGAAATGAGAAAGAAGAGAGAAATCACCTTGTGATTATCATCAGAACCACAGTCAGTATAAATGCATAAATGTATTTGCTCAAGCAAGAGACGTGCAGTGGTCTCCAATGAGGTCAGGGTAAGGCAAGTGGAGGGTAAGGTGGAAGTGGCACATAATGTATAGCTGGTTGCTGAGCAGTTCTGCTCAATGCCTTTTTTGTGTTTTGAGCAGACACCAGATGATCATGAGGCAGAGACGGGGATTAAGTCGAAGGAAGCAAGGAAGTATATTTTCAACTGTTTGGATGATATGGCACAGGTAAGAGCATTGGTGAGTAACAAGCACAAGGCTGCTTTTCATGCTTTTGGGCAACACCAGGAAAGAGAAGTTGCGTGATTTCTGCATGTACCCTATTCTTGTGTGCCCTGTATCTGCACCTGAAGAAATAGTGTACCCTATATATACCTGCTCCTGAGAAACAGTAAGTTTACACCTACCAGCTCATCTCATTATGTACTGCTTTGCTGAGGGAGCCATGCACAAGAGCACATGTTCTTAGTGTGCCAGAAAAGCAGCTTTGGAAAATGGCTGAGTCACATGTCCACGTGTCACAGCCCTGTATTTTCTTGTCTCTCCAGTGCCCCTGCGTGTGACAACTGGCAAGTCACTTCACTTTTCCGAACTTTAATATTTCTGTTTGTAAAATGGTGACTTTGGAAATACCCTGGCTGTAGCAGATGATGCTTTCTCTGAAGTGTGACTGGTTCAGGGAATGAGGAGTACTAATTCACTGAGTCGATTCCATGTGGTTGTGAAACTTAATTCCAGCATAACCACTTCTGCAACTGCATGTCTGGAATTTGTGCTAGCAAAGGCTGCATACTGGAGCATTCACAAGCAAAGCATGCAGAAATGAAGGACTGAGATCAGGAGAGATTTCAATAAAAGGATGAAATGACACCTAATACACGAATAGAATGCTTCCAATAAATGTACCGAAAAATTTTATTTATTTTATATATGTATTTTTGCTCACGAGGTGCATAATAAATTACCTAACAACACAGTCCTTTAGATGATAAATATACTGGCTGCCAGATCTTGCCTGCTACCACATGGAATCTGTTCATCTTCAGTGGAGGGTGACTAAGTGATTCATTAGCCAATGACCCAAGCTAGCTGAGCACTTAACAGTCTGTCTAGAGATCTGATGTGCACAAGCCAGATGACAGTATGACTAGCCACCACAGATTTGCTGTGTAGCTTCAGCAACAACTCCTTTAGACATGGAGGCTTGTGGGTCATGTGTTCCAACGAGGAGTAAGCAAGGTTTGCTGGGGACCTGACCATCTGCTCCTTCACCTTAGCACTCATGCTTGTCTTTTCTCCTGTAGGTAAATATGACAACAGATTTGGAAGGAAGTGATATGTTGGTGGAAAAGGCAGACCGACGGGAGTTCATAGATCTGTTAAAGAAGATGTTGACGATAGATGCTGATAAGAGGATAACGCCGATTGAAACTCTGAACCACCCTTTTGTCACCATGACGCACTTACTCGATTTCCCTCACAGCACACAGTATGTGGCTTTCCTTTCCCTTGAGTTTTGAGCTGGGGCTGAAGTATTGCTTGTTATTGAAACCAAATGTGTCTAAGGGGCATTATTAAAAATTCTAAGCCCTATGTTTTAATCTTTTTCTGGCAAAAAGAGAAAAAAAGATGATTGGCAACTCTGGGGTTGTAAGAATTGTGTTGTAGATGCTTGGCATTTAAAACACGATAGAGTATGCAACATTCATTATGTAAATATCCAATAATTACGTATGTTTTCATTAAAATGCAGAAGAAATTATGCAATTAGTGCTGAGTATATCAGTATATCTCAAAGTAACATAGTCCTGATTGTTAATGCAGTAATCAACCTTATCTGCAGTGGCTGCCGACCCTTCCTCCAAGAACCTTCCCATCTTGCAGGGGTCAATATGGGGCTGTTTGCTTTTTAGGAAAAAGCTTTTTTTGCAGCAGCAGTCTGGTTTACAGAAACAGGCAGCAGGAAAATAAGTTCAGTTTTTGGCTTTGTCATTTCTCACCTGTGCAACTTTAAATACAACACTCTGACCTTAGATGCCACAGTTTGTAATGGAGGTGGATTCCACTGCCTGATGGACATGTGAAGAAGTGTCATGCCTTCAAGTATGACTCCTAATGCTTTATCAGAGCAGCATGAAATAAATGCAGGAAACCCAGCACATCACTCTCCTTCCCTGGGCAATTTACATAGAGCCAGATTGTGGAGGTGCAAAATACAGGCACATGTAGGAGTTCTCCAGACCATTCAAAACACCTGGCTTTGAACATCCTGCTCTGTGGCTCTTTGCAGTAGAAGGTACTTTTATAGGGTGTCCCTTCAGTTACTGGCATAGCACCATACTCCACTGGGTGCTAGGTGCCTGTGTGTTTAAAGGCTGTGAAAAGCTTGGGTGAAAAAGTAATAGGTGCTGCTTAATACCTTAGAAGACTTTTATATGGATACTGTAGAGCAAAAGTTACAGTGCATCAGCTCACCTGCCCATATCTGAGATTTTACGTATCTGCAATATTTCAAGTTCATTTGGGGTAGTTTTCTCTCTGTGAAGGAGATGTAGCTGCCTTTTTCTTGTGTTTATCACAAGATAAGAGCAGCTGTATACCAGAAAGTAGTGGGTGCATGGTCTGTGTAGACCCAGGCTTATCCTGTATAGACATCTGTGAGTGTTGTTATCTCTAAGTAGGTACTAAGTGATAAAAGTAATGAAAACAAGACAGGAAATTGTTGTGCTAAATAGAGAAAAAGTAAGTTTTCAATATAAAAGCATAAGGTAAAAAAGGACTGTCTTTTCTAACAGTTTTAGCATCATACACAGAAGTTATTTAATTTTCAACAGTCAGTTGTGTGATATAGGAAAGATTTGTGACACAATACATGGCCATAAGAAATCTTTCTGTAATACTGCAGGCAGGTCTTCGCTTTTGAAGTTCTCACTCGTGGCTGCTCAGGCAAAGCCCCAGAAATGCTGAAAATGTCATTGAGACCAACATTGATGAGAGTTTTCCCCAGATAAAATATTCAGCATTAGGTCTTTGAATGCTAACTGCTGTGCCAGCCAGGTGCATAGCCCTTCCATGCTGGAGAAGGTGAACAGTAAAGGGAGCAGTACCCAGCATGGCAGGTTGATGGAAATTTTGTCTGTGATTGCTTGTGGTTTTGAGAATAGAAACCACAAAGCCCTGAGAGATGGAGGGACTTGTCTTAAAAGCAAATTGGGCAGAAGAGAAAGTGAATATGTATGGAAGAAGTAGCTTCTGGAAGGAATTGCTGTTGCAGAATGCTGCAGAAAGGAGGATGTGAGTTTGAGCAGCCGATGAGGGGCTGTTCTGCTTACTTCCAAGTTAACAACAAAGTGAGTTTAGCTCCTAATCTCACATATTTGATTGTATGACTCTTAAACTGTTGGGTACTTTCTGTCCTGTTTTACTCTCTGCCATTTTAACTTTTTTTTTTTTTTTTTTTTTTTTTTTTAAGGACAGTATTACATTAGCAGGGATTATACTGTATTGCAAAAATCCTTTTGGCAACATATGCAACTTACCATGTATGGAAAACGCATTCTTTTCAGTACTTTTTGGTTTTTAGTGGAGGAGTTACATTCATATCTGTTTGGGAAAAGTCAGTCCAATAGTCTTCCACATTCATTTGATAAAAGTGTTTGAGTTCTCTAAATATTCTGCAGTTTATAGGTATTTCATAGTACTTTAGAAGACAGCAAATATTGAGCAGCTTTGCACTGTGTTCTGTGTATCTCTTGTCTGCAAGTGATTATGGAACAGTAATTAAGAAATTACTTGTGAGAGAGCACAGATGATCTTATGAGTAAGAGACAAGACAGGGATAAAAAGATCAAGGTCTTCTTCCTGACCAACCTTAGTGAAAATATAAACTTATTCTTTTTAAGGGGAGTCATTTTTTCTCATTAAATCTCATATGACATGGAGCTGTCTTTGCCTGCCCGACCTCTAACAGCTTAGATTGTTGTGCACACAGTTGAATTTTTACAGCAACAGCTAATTTTTGCTGCTCGTGTTTTATATTTTTCGTGGTTGGGATAGCGGAAATGAGATAAATCCCTTTATACTTTCTTAAGTTGTATTTCAGACTCTGAGGACACATTTGTAAAAACGATTACTGTGGAAAGCTTGTGGAAAACATGTACTGGGTTTTAGAGCTTGGAAAAATGAGACTGTGTTAAAAGCACAATTTTAGGACCGCTCTATTGTTATCTCTTATGCCATGGTATCCCAATTATAAACGTGACATTGACAGTTTCATGTACCCAGCTGCAGTGCTCCAGCAATGCAGAAAGCATTTCATCTGCTTTACTGAGGGTACGAAATATGACATGTCTCAAGACTTCTTTTGCCATTATCAATAACGTTTAAAGTAAGCTCTGTGTTGAGGAAGAGGCTGTACTTTTTCCTTCAAGAGATCTGTTTATCAATTTAAGATAACTTCTGATTCCCTTAGGGTGTCAATGAATCTGATTTGACATAACCTTTTGGCACATGAAGAGTCCCATTGACTGGGAGAGGACAGCTCCTGTGTTTTAAGATAAATGCCTGCGGAAGTGTTTAGCCAGGCAGGGGCAGTGTTTTAGGTACTTGTCTGGATTGAGCCATCAGTAACTACTTTTTAAAAGAGTAAGACTTTACAGGAGTCTCAGCAACCAAGAACAGTAAAATTCTTCCTTGCAAGGGACTTCTAAAATAACATTTAGACATACACTGGTACAGGAAGCATTAGTTGTCTTTTCCTCTCAGGTTCAGTCATCCTACTGGAATAAAACCAGTATCTCTCTTTCTTGCTCTCGGTCTCTCACTCTCTCAAACTAACTCTTTGATTTTTCTCGCCCTCACATCTGAAGACTGAAAGGTTTACTGACTTTCTGTGACTTACATTGCAGAGTTGAGACCCAGAAGGGCACCTGGGAGTCCACAAGCAGGCACTCTCATCCTGCCACATATTTGGCCCTCTTCAGTGCAAGCAGAGCTAGCCTGATTCTCACTGGTTAAGAGAGACTTGCACAAATAGCAAAGAGCTTGTGTGACTAGAAAGTGCCAAGCCTGCCACTGAGACCTAACAATGCGGCTAGGGTCTCTGTGACGAGCTGTTGCCCTAGTTTGATGGTTGATTTTCTGTCTCCTCCTTGCCTTCCTTTTCCTTGCCCAGTGTTAAGTCCTGCTTCCAGAATATGGAGATTTGCAAGCGGCGGGTGAATATGTATGACACTGTGAACCAGAGCAAGACACCATTCATCACCCACGTAGCCCCGAGCACATCTACCAACTTGACCATGACTTTTAACAACCAGCTGAACACAGTGCACAACCAGGTAAGAGCACTGATGAGAAGCAGCCAGTGCTTGAAATTTTTACATCGGTAAGGCCTAAAAGATGAAAAGCAAACACAGCATCTCATTTTCCTTGCCGGCAAAAAACTGTTACTTTTCTACTGTCCTTCCTCCATTCTTTCTCATTCAGGCAAGCGTTAATCTCACGTCCTTCTGTGTGATTGTGAAATGTTGCTGTCATCGTTTATGTTATTGTTGGGGATGATAAATCCTGCTTACCTGAGAAGTTGCTATGGGGAAAAGCTCATTAGTCCCTTAATGCAGAAGCAGAACTGCATTCAGTGGATCAAGCAGAAGTGTTTGTGATCTTACAGTACTCCTTCAAATTGACATTGAAGTAAGAAGAATTAAAACCCTTCTGAACAGATGTAGCACTGCAACAGATCAACAGGAAAGAATGGTTTTGGGGTAATGTTTATTCTTATTTCCCATTGGTTTCACTCCAGGTGCCACAATTGACATGGGCACTCTGTTAGAGAACACATTGCACGCTACATTGCTGGGCTCTGGCTTCGTAATTGTGCTTTGGACTCCTGTATTTGTTTTACATGCCCCAGTGTTGGGGAGTGCTGTGCTGGCAAATTTATGGCTAGCAGGCTAAGCTTTCTGCTGTGGGACTGTTTTACAACAGCAAAAGGAAACCCTCCAGGGATAGCACTCTAGGAGACTGAAGCTCAAGAAATAGCTGCTATCCTTTAAGCCTTCCTGGATAAGACTGCTTGAAATTCACTCTAGAGATTGCAAGTATTGTGGAAATGGCACTTGGTATTTCAAAAGCAAAGGAGCTGAAGGGTTCTGTGTAGGTGTACAGGGTGTTCCTGTGTCGCTCAGCAAGCCAGACTTCATGAGTCAGTTCTTGATACATGCGATCACAGGGTGTCTTTTGGAGCAATTCATTGAGCAGATACACACAGAGTAGGTCATGGTTCAGTGTAACAGAGTATTAGTTATAAAAACGAGTTCCCATTCTTGACTGTTTCTGAGACACAGAGTACCGAACTTTGTTCTGCGTGCTCTGCTAGGCTCCAGCTGCATGGCAGAGACACCATTTGTACTGTAGTTGCTAGTAGGAAATGCAGGCTTGCTTTCATTTCCTCACTGCTCATTTGATGTTCAGATCAGTTGCCAACTCAGGAGGTCTGTGGTAATCTGAATTTTCGTAAGGGGTGTGTATTGTGAGCAGAACTGGTATCTCCAGTGTTCCTAGAAATGGTAGAAACATTTCCAGGAAGGGCGTTTTGATTTGAACAAGTTCCAGATTTTTACCATCCTCTTGAACATGCCACTCATCGTGGTTCCCAGTACTCTCTGTCTTCAGAATCTTTGGGTTTTGCCTTCTTTCAGTTGCAGCTCCCGAGAGCCGTGGTGTGGGAGCTGCCGTGTGTGCTGCTGGGTGTGGTGCACGGGGGAACAGATTGCACTTCTCTGCCTTTGCACAGAGTGGGGAGAAGGAGGAAATGTTTCTCCATAGTGTCCCTTGTGACAAAGGCTGTGCAGCATGTGTACCCTTCCCCAGTCCAGTGGCAAACAGGTCAGTGTGTAGAGCCGAGCTTGTCACCTCCTGCAGTCTAGGTTTCAAGGCTTCACCTTGGGCTTGTTCATATGTACGTTCACCAAAAGATAAGTGTTTGAATGGAGGGCTAGCAAAGAGGAAAAGGGTGGGCTCTGTTCTGGTAGATTTGCCTAGACATTAATGGTGAGGGCATATTTTTGTAGAGCAGTGGCAAAGCTATTTAAGGGTTGTTTGTCTGTAACTGCTACAGACTTGGTCCAAATAAAGCGCAAGTCACCAAAAGATTTCTAAATGTTTTGCAGAGCAGTGTGCTGATTTTTGTGGCTTTGCAACATCCACTGCTGGAGCTTCTGCTCTGAGAGATTTTAATGTCAAGCCAAGCAAAATTTGGGCTTGGAAAGTACTGTTATTACTACCTAGTGTTATTCTTCCAATCCTTTCTAATTTAAATATAATTTGAGTAGCTTGTACTAGCTTAGATGCAAGATAGAGGGAAGTCTGAACAATGAGCCCCCCTCTTAGGCTGACGCTTTGCAGGGCATGGAGATGCTGAGTTTCTTTTACCTCAGCAATGTGAGCTTTTTGTAGAGTTGTGTGCGTGATGTGAAAAGAACATGGTTTGGGGATAGCAGCATTTTCTGAACCCATCTTCTGTATGCTGCAAATCAGAACAAGTTAAGGGCTGTCTGCAGCTACAGTTCTCTACTGGAGAACACTCTCTGTCTCTGAACATTTCCAGCAGCTCCATGTGGCCACAGGTTCCACGGCATGGTACAGTGTTGTTATTTAGGCAGACCACACTCCTTTTCCCATCACTGTCCTCACCTCCATGCTCCTCAGTGTCCTGCTGTGTTCTTTGTTTTTGATTTGCTGTTTTTAATTTAGATTTTCTTTTCTTTTATCTTACACTATTTTACTCTTTTTTTTTTTTTTTTTAATGTTACTTTTGGATTTCACTTTTTCCAGCGTACCCATCTCCCTCATTTTTTTTGTTGTTTGTTTTTGTTTAATTCCCGTCATTCCTTTAGACCACCAACCTGGCTCCCACCTCCTCCAGTGCCACTATTTCCTTAGCCAACCCCGAAGTCTCCATACTAAATTACCAATCTGCACTCTACCAGCCCTCAGCAGCGTCCATGGCTGCGGTGGCCCAGCGGAGCATGCCCTTGCAGACAGGAACAGCGCAGATCTGTGCCCGGCCCGACCCCTTCCAGCAAGCTCTCATCGTCTGCCCACCAGGCTTCCAAGGTGAGTCAAGGCTTTGCCTGGTCTTAGCACTCCCCCCGGCTCTGTCCCGACTGCTGATTTATCTAGCTCTTGTTTGGAACGAGCTTCCTTCGTTCAGATCGTATGGAAAGACATTTGTTGGCATGTAAATCTGAGCAATGAGGTTGTTGCAGATTACTCAGATGTCAGCAGGGTGAAATGTCTGCAACAGCGGAGGATCTTGCAGGCAATATGTTGCCTTTACCACGTGGGTTAGAGGTGGCTGATTAAAAATAATGGGACAAGCACTGAAAAAAGAGGTGGGGAAGAACTTGCAGTATCTGTCATCCTTTGCCCTGAACATAAAGTTTGAGGTTCTTCTGCCTCACTTTGGTAAACTTGAAAACTTCCCCCTCAATAGGAGTTAGTCATTGCATAAATAACTGGTTCAGTGCTTCTTGGTAATTCAGGTTTTAAAAAGGGAACTCAGGAAGTTAACACAGTAGAGAGTGTGGTGCTGCTGGTAATGAGGGTTTGTCCCATGACAGACACTTATGAGTATTTACTGGACAATTCCTTCAACTCCAGCCCCGCTGGTTAATTATTACTAGTCATCTAACTAGTGTCTTATACCTCTGTATTCACAGCATATGGACTGTCTGTCAGACAACTTGGGTGATGACCAACCTTAGCTACTTCTCTTTCTTTTAACTTCATATGCTGAAATAATTTTGTAAAACTAACCGGGCATCTATAAGAAGTGGTCTAAATAAACCTTGGTTCAGCTGATGCAACTTCTGCTGCATTTTTCCAAGCCTCTCTGTACATCTGTCTCTAGGCACTTGTTAGAGTTCTGCAAGATTATCAAAGCTCTTTTGAACTGGAGGAGCTTAGTTAGACCTCTTCCACATAGTTAAAATGCATCACAAGGGTTTAACTTCAGAAATGCTGTACTAGAATATGTAAGCTAACATCTTCTGCTTGCTGTCTTGAGAAATCTCTAAAAGAGAGAAGGTAGCATGAAGACTGTGCCATGTGCTAAGGTGATGAAGAGGAAGGCTTTCTCCAGAACAGTTAGACTAATGTTTGGCTAAGAGCAACAGTTGGAGTTTGAGGTGTGCTAGACTGAACATAATAAAATCAGAATCTTTAAAATTTGACTCCTGGGAAACTGTGCAAGAGAAAATCACCCATCCCAGTCAAGATTGAGTTAGTGCACAGTTCTGGATTCCACTTGTCCCACATTGATAACAAGAGAGCATTCTCACACAGCAGTGTTTCTTGTCTGGCAAGGACCATTTTCTGTTATCAATCCAGAGAACATCCAGTAAGAGAAGCCATTTCCTCCTCCCTCTTTCTTTTATCCCTGTACACATTGTACTGAAATGTTTCCCCTGGATTCAAGATAACTTAAAAATATGAAATCAGTTAATCCCTTAACATCTTTGAAAATGTCTCTCCTGTACCCTCATGAATATATTGTGCTTATCAGCATCTGATGGACTTCCTTGGGCTAGGGTGGAATATGTGGGTCTCCCAGAACTTCATTTTTGAGAAGGACTAAACACTGTGGTTTAAATGGACATCAGTGAATGCCTTTAGGCTCCTCTTAAAATCATACCTCCATCCTTAGCAATGCTGTATATGACTAATGCTGTATCTTCTGTGCTTGTGAAACAGGGTTACAAGCCTCCCCTTCGAAGCATGCTGGGTATTCAGTTCGGATGGAGAATGCTGTTCCCATTGTCACTCAGGCTCCTGGGGCTCAGCCTCTTCAGATCCAGCCAGGACTCCTCGCACAGGTAATGAGCTCTGAAGACACCAAATAGAGCAGATTATTTTGTGTGTTATTTAGCTCTTGGAAGCTGGAGAGAGTAGCTTTCTCTGAGGGCCTTCTGTGCTGTAGTTTGGAGAAATGGGCAGCCATAAAGAGTCACCAACTTTATCTGAAATGCCCAAACCTTACCCAATTCGTTGTCCTGCTGCTACCATCAGAGTTGCAAATGACTCCGGAAAGACTGTCTGTTCTTCTTCTTCACTGAGATCAGTAGGGATCTCAGAGGAGGCTGCGACAGGCCTCTGCTAAGGAGGAATCGGTCCTGGAACCTTCCTGGATCCTCCTGAACTTGCAGTCTCAGCAGCAATTTTTGCAGTTGTGCTGGTGAATTGCATGCTGCTGAAAAACATCTTCTATGTTTTAATTTTGCAGCTTTTTATGAATTGTATCTCTGTTCATAAGTTATGGGAGAGATGTAGTTGGCAAAGACAAGGACCAAGGCCAAGGAGCTCATATTGTTAGCAGCGCCCGTTGGCACAGTTGTCCAAAGTACTCTCACAGAAAAAGCATGGTTCCTCCCAGCAAGACCAAATGGAAATGGGAACCACTTATTACATCCACTTCCTCAAAGAGACACCCATCTCCTCAGAATCAAAAAACAAGAGTAGTTTGTCATCCCTTGTGCTGCCTTTAGTTCATCTGTCCCTACAGGTTTTCAGTTGATGTCGGGTAGTATCAGGCATGTTTCTGGGATCAAAAGTATCTTTAGCATTAAGTTATACAGCCTGGAAAAGATGATCTGCACTTCAGAAATGGCCATGCGCAGTCAGGTACATACAGACTTCAAGATTTATGCCCGTGCATTGAGTTGCCAGGGTATGTCTGCTGGTGCAATTAATGCAGTCCTGCAGTTCCTTTTTTCTTCTCAAGGTGGCCTCTCTTGGGTCACCACTCCATGGTAGCAAACGCTCTGAAGAAGCTTTGCTCCATATGGCTGTCCTGTCCCAGTTACAGGAACTCTGCTTCTTGGGCTGCCCTCTGATGCTTTCTATTGACATTTTTTGCACTGTCAATTCAACAAGGCTTATTTGAGCTGCTTCTGAAAAATGCTCCTCACTTTCATAGATTTTATTTTTGATTTAATAGGAGAGAGAGAGTCTCTGTCTGCTGATATATCTATATGTCTCACATGATGAGAAACATTAGCTTCTGCTCTTATAGCAAGGCTTTCTGATAGATGCTGGTGGCATCTGGTGTCCACTGGCCCGTCTCAGTTCTGGCTGAGCAGCTGGTCTCACAAACAAATCTGTACCCAATTCCAGTTTCCTGAATGGAAAAACACAGCTCCTTTGTAATGCGTTGTAGTCACATCTGATCTTTGAATGACTGTGTCTCTCTCTGAGCTGTGAGCTGTTCCTCTCATGCACAGCTGGTTATCAAACGCTGCTAGACCAGACTGTCCGAACTCCAACTACTAGAGGGGCTGTCCCCAGCAAAGAGCCTGCTGCCTCCTGAGCAAGTTTGTCCAAACATTGCATGCACAGAGGCCATTGAAAATGGGCTGATCCCCAATTTACAAATTCAATTTACAAATATCTCTGTACAGCTTCAGATCTCAAAAGGGGCAAGGCTGTACAGCTTCTGTGACGTGACCCAGCACTGTCCTCTGTCCTTGGATAGTGTCCTGAATGCTTGAATTTCTCACATTTTAACTCCATCCCAGCAATATTTCTTCCCGTAGAAGTCCTGCCACCAGCTTTCAGAGCAAACACATTTATTCCATTAGTTGTTCTTGTTTACACTACAGGTGGGAACTTAGTTGCACCAGGGGCTGCACCATCTCCGGGGAGCAGAGGCCAGCACCGCACTCTGACACAACAGCACAATTTCAAAACAATGCAATAACTGAGAACAGATTGAGGCTGCAGGCACGAGCCTTCCATGTGTAAGCACAGCGTGCTGTGCTGGTGGATCAGCCTAGACAAGTCTTATCTGCAGATTAAATGATTCAGTGGTCCTTACCTAATAAGTGAGGAATTCATGCCTGGACCCTGACACTGAATCCAAATTTATGCTCTGCAGGAGGAAAAGGAGTTTGTATATGTTCACTTCTCCTACTGAAAAGGGAAGAAGCAGTTTTCTCTGCAAGTAAATCCTGATGGCCCCTTGGGCCTGAGCACAACAGTAGTTGAGTCTCATCTTTTGACTTGAAGCTGATTAAAAATAAAAAAAAAAAAGAAAGCAACTTTTTTTCCTACCTGATCTTTTACCTTTTCACCACCTCCTCCTACCTACTCTGACCAGCACCAGGCCATGGCTACAGCTGCTTAGATGAGGAGCTCTCAAGAGTCCTGTGACAGTTCATCTTTTGCAGATGTTGCTAAGAGGCCTCATAAGAGCAGCCTTTTCATTTAACATTGCATAATTACAAGATGATAAAAATTTGGAGTGGAACTGGGAAAAGTTTCATTTTGATACTGAGGGTGGCAGAGGGTGATTGGGGTACAGGTTATGGGATGCTTGTGAGGATGGAGATGGAGGTGAATGCCTGCTTGGATGAATCCTCCCTTCTTTAAAATTTAGTGTCCATAAGGCTTGTGAGATTACATAATATAGGCCTGTGGAGGGCTGCGTTCCCCAGCCCAGGCAGCATGCAACAAGGAAAGTTTCCCTCTAAAGGAATCGCAGTGTGACCAAGCCAAAAAATTGATTCATGTGGAGTCAGTGGAGTGGGAGGACCTGAGGGATGATGGCATAGCAGAGCAATGACTCGACTTACAGAGCAGAGATCTCCACCCTGCGAGGGGGGCACCCACTGAAAAAAAGCCAGAGAGCATATGGAAGGAACAGTGATGTGCAGCAGTCAGTGTACAGCTACTCTCTGCTTTGGCCAAGGGGGTCATAGGTAGCTGGACTAGGCAGCAAGATGTTCATGCTGTGGAGAACCCTCAAACTCCTCTTCTTCCCCTCTTCGTGAAAGCCTTCAGCCCCTTGTTTTCTGCCCCAATCCCTGAAATTCTTTCTCCTTTTAAGCTGCTTTAAGATCCTGAAGTCCTCTAGGGTCTGTTGAGGTCAGAGGGAAAATTGGCTGGAGGCAGGGAGAAGTCCCATTTAATAAGACCGTAACTCCCAGTTGATCTGAATAGTCAAAATTAAAAAGTGCTCATCTGTTGGAAGTTTGGATTGAAATGCAGGCCAGTTTCACTCTCTCCCATTCTAAGTTTAACCTGACACACAGCTACTGCTTTGGAAATCGGGGATTTTTTCTTTCTTTTGTGCTATCTATATTGATAACTTTACTACTTCTACTTCTGCCACTGTTTCCCAAAAGTATTCATGATCTATAACTGAAAAGCACCAAATGCTAGGTAAGATGACCACAGTTATTACAAGGAGCCCCAGCTGGGTGTGGATGATTGCTTATATGCCATTTATGATGACTCTAATTAAGAAACGAGTTTTCCTCTGGTCAACAGCAAGCATGGCCCAGCGGTACACAGCAGATCCTGCTCCCTCCTGCCTGGCAGCAGCTGACTGGGGTGGCCACCCACACTTCTGTCCAGCACGCGACCGTCATCCCTGAGTCCATGGCAGGCACCCAGCCACTGGCAGACTGGAGGTAAATTGGTGGCACATGGAGAACATGCATATGTGCCCATGGGACAGCCAGCACATGTGTGATGATGGCCTTTGGGCTGGGGCACTGGCACGTGAGCAGGAGTTGAGGGCATGAGGGTTGTCTCTGGGAGTGGGGATTCAGCAGCTTATTTATTGTCATGGAGCACTCTCTGGTATCCCATGGGCAACAAGAGTGCGCAGCGAAAAGAAATTCTCTCCCAGGCTGCTCTAGCAGAAAGCTGAGCAGTCTGCTCCCAGTCCTGCTGTCTTCTCCAGCCTTCCCATGCTCCCTGTGGTATCTGTCAGAAGCCCATACCAAGAGTCACCCACCCTGGATCTGTGTGAATTTTGCTTGGACTTCAGGGCTTCCTGTAGTGGTCCCCAATGCTGGAGAAAGCCTAGGAAGCCACCAGTAATGGCAAAGGCTGTTGGCTACGGCCTCACAAGGCTGTGAAGCAGAAGGGAAAGGCCGGGGGCTGCAGCCTCTGCCTCCGGCACCCTGCAGCAAATTGTGTCCCCCCTGTCTGAGAGCTACAGGCTTCTCTGTCCACCATTCCCCAGGCCCAGCACCATGCCCACTTCCTTGAGGGGAAAACACTCCTTCCTGAAGATAAACCGTGGCACCGAAGAGCCCCCAGGGTAGAACCTAAGTGCAAGTGGTGGGGAGAAAGCCTGCTGGGGAACCGCCGGTCGCATTTTAAGCATGTCCCTGTCTCCCCTCTTTGCAGAAACACCCACGCTCATGGCAGCCATTATAATCCCATCATGCAGCAGCCTGCGCTGTTAGCTAGCCATGTGACTCTCCCTGCAGCCCAGCCCGTCAATGTGGGTGTTGCTCACGTCATGCGCCAGCCGCCCGCCGCCGCCACCTCCGCTAGGAAGAGTAAGCAGCACCAGTCGGCGCCTCGGTGAGTGAGCCCGGCCCCACCGCTGGCCTCGGTCGGCCCGAAATGCAGGCGTGCTGATAGGAGTGGGGTTTCCAGAAGCCTATGGGGCAAAATAAAGCTTGTTCCACTGCCCGTGACTTTTTGTGAGTGGACTGTCTGCTGCTTCATTAAGGGGCAGTTGGGTGTGTTTTATAGCCAGCAAATACCATGTGGCGTGGTAGGGATGCAGGACAGGAGGCTCAGGCCCTGCTTGTACAGGATGTTATGCTGCTGTGATTGCATGAGGCCTTGCAGTCACCAAAACATAACATAGAGCTGTCTTTTAAGGTCAGTGTGGCACAGTGCCCGCTTGCCAAACCTCTTCTACTCGCACTCCTGAGGTGCGATGCCTGCATATCCATGGGGCAGTGCACTTCCAGAGACTGCTCCTTCAGAAACAGGTGCCTGATGTCTGCGTGTAAGACCTGCCCTTTCAGAAGCAGTTGAATGATAATCACAAAATCGTAGGGCATGGGAGGGAACTCTGGAGTTCATCTAGTCCAAATTCCTGCTAAAGCAGAGGGTTCCCTAGAGTAGGTTATGCAGAAAAGCATCTGGGCAGGTTTTGAATTTCTCCAAAGAAGGAGACTCCACCACCTCTCTGGGCAGCCTGTTCCAAATCTAAGTTTGATGCACTGCAGAGCAGAGGACTGAGGTGGCTGTGGGCTGCCTTCAAGCTATCAAGCTTCTAAAACAGGTGGTTGGAGCTTATCTACAACAGTGCACAGCAGCAACAGATATCCACATCAACCTTTTCCTAATCATGACAGCATCAAACAGGGAGCATTTTATAAAGGCACCTCATGCAGGAGCAGTTCTATCAAATCTAGGTAGGAGCATTTCGCTCTGCAAGAAGAAAGTTGGGTGTTCCTTCATGTTGTGTGGTGCAATTAAAATGGTGGGATGACTGTGGTGCCTGTCACAGCCCTGTGGTCCTGCCTACAGAACAAGGCTACTGAAGGTGTATGTGCAATTGTCCTGGGGAAAGTCCTCTGGACTGTGAGAATAGCTCCTCTACTGAGCTACATTTCTTTCTTCAATTTTTTTAAGGGGAGAAGGGGGAAGAAGGCGAAATGCAAAAAAGAGCCGTAAGTGCAGAGAAGAGAACTAAAATGGGTCACTGCTTGTTCAGTGGCAAAAACAGAGGAGCTTGTGGTTTTCCTGGGTGACTGGACTCGGGCCAGAGGAGCTCGGAGTTCACAAGCAATTTTCCTCTAGTTAAGAGGCCGCTATTTAAATCCTTCCCATTTATCTGCTCTCTAATGTTGCATTTACTTTGGGTGAGCTCCAGCTGTCTTAGTCCATTCGCAATGTAGAGCAGAGGCAGCTCTGTCCCCAGCAAGCCAGTAAAAGAGAGTGCCTGTTGCAATAAACATGCCTGTGCAGGGCCTCCCCTCTCTCACCCCTCTGCAGGAGCAGGGTGCCTGAACTGGGGAGGAATTGGACACTTCCAGAGCCACTGCTTTCTAGGGCTGTACATTGTCATTGATTGTGATGTTTTTGTAGCCAAATGAGGAACGTGCTCCTTTGGAAAGAAGGGTACTCCATGCTGCTCATTGATATTCAGAAAGCACTGCAAATGCTACTGTGCAGTCATTTGTTATGCAAAAGACCCTGTGTAAGTTGGTATAGTGTGATATGTCCATAATGACTTCCTTTTGACAGATGCCACCTATTCCTTTTGTTAGCTTTTAGGCCACACTGAAAATGCAACCCACATCTCACTGTAGAACAAAGCGAGAACTTTGTGTTTTTTGCATCTGCAAACGCTCTGCAATAAGCAGAATAAATGCAATTTTTTTAAAAAATGAACAAAATTAACAAGATTGGCTTTAGTCAGTAAATACATCTGCAAACCTGTGCCACACTGTTTTCTGTGCTGAGATCTCCAATCCAGCGGTCTGTTTACAACTTTCAGACAGGGAAGATGAAGTAGGAAGGTGGGGAAAAAACAAGGGCTTGGGCATTATTTTCAATACATGACAAAAAGATTGTTCTTTTCTTTCTGACTGATGGGTGCTGTATTTGCATCCTCACATGGTAATGGCATGAAACTGAGTATATGCCTTCCTATCTAGGTACTCCGATATACAGGACTTCTAGACAATGAAACATGGGGCAGGAAATGTTAATTGAAAACGTTCTTAATTGGCAAATTAAATTTTCAACTAAGTAAAGCAGTTTTCCTGATGAGTGATTGCTGTTTTCCACCATAAATTCTAATTTTACCTTTAGCTTTTTTCTGGACAGAAAAAAAAAACCAACAAACCAAACCGGTCGTGATGTATACATGCAGTTCACCAGGTACGGGAGAAAGGGATTATCCTTTGGGTTCTTTCTCCTTGTGTGATGGCCATGCAATGCCTGCCTGTGTTTCGTATGTCTGGGCTGTGTGACTGGCCTCTACTTCCCAGTCTAAACTATAGCCAGGGACTCCTGGGAGGCAGCATTTCTCATCTGGAAATGTATGTGGAAAATGAAATTGAGTTGTTGTTTTTTTTTACTAAAAGGAAGTACTTTTCAGCCAATTATAAGTCATGTGAGGCACTCTGACCTTTGGAAAGGTGACCGTGCCGATTTTGCAGTTTTCCCAGACTCCATAAGTCAGCGTGGGGGAATGAGAGGCTGGGAGTCAAAAGCCATGGCAACTGAGCAAGCTGAGATTTAACCAAGTAACAGCCTTTCCCATTTCCAGAAATGCATCCACCTACGAAGTTTCGTCCTCTCAGTCCGTCAGCTCGCCTCAGCGGTCGAAACGAGTGAAGGAAAACACGCCTCCTCGCTGTGCCATGGTGCACAACAGCCCTGCCTGCAGCACTGCCGTCACCTGCGGCTGGGGTGACATGGCCACCAGCACCACACGGGAGCGGCAGCGGCAACCCATAATCATTCCCGACACCCCCAGCCCCGCAGTGAGCGTCATCACTATCAGCAGCGACACCGATGAGGAGGAGGAGCAGAAGCATGCACCCACCAGGTGAGCAGCAGCTCTGCTCTTCTCTCTGCGGGTGAGAAAAAGAGGCAGAGGAGTGCTGTAGGGTCCCAGCAGTTATGGTTGGGTCTTGGCGCCCGGGTCATCTTTAGTTTGGGAGGAAAGGTGATGGAGGAGCTGAGGTTCCAGCAGAGGACTTAGCAGTCCTAGCTCATGTTCCCCATCACTCTGTACGTTTGCTGTGGATTTTGGAGAAGTGTCATAGTCTCTCTGTGCCATAGTTTCTCATCTCTAAGAGGAAATAATAGTTTACTCTATTTTGAAGGACTGTTCAAAGGAGCTTTTGGAAGATCTACGATAATGAGCCCTTTAAATCACATAGCTATGTAAAACAAAGACAGTAAGAAAGGTTTGGAAGGAAAGTAGCTTGAAACGGCCTTTTCTCTTTCTAAGTAATCCAAGCAAGGCATTAAATGATGCCTTCCATACCTCGTATTTTCCATCAAAAGGACATGAAAACAGTTAAGGTTTGTGTTTTAAGTGCTCGGTAAAGAGTAAGTACATTTGTACGAGGGTTGCTCAGCTCTGATTGTGTTTCCAGAGCATCCCAGATACATTGTCATAGGAGTGGCAGAAATTGATGTCTTCTTGACTGGCTGCAGAAAGGCATAGATGAGGCTATAAAGACTGTGGTGACAGAGTTTGCTCCTCAGAGAATTATTTCACCCAAATAAACAGTGCAGCACAGGGCAGCTGCCACTGCTGATCATCTACTGTGGATGAGAGAGAACTGCATTTTCTAGGAGTGTCTTTTCAGCGCCTTTGATCACATGCAGGCACTCTAGATTCCCCATCTGATGCCAGTCAGAGGATATCATTCTGTTCTATAAGTTGTAGAGAAGTAACTGTGCAAACAGCTGAATAATCATACCATCTTTATGCGGGTAACTGAGCTGAGAGTTTTTTAACCTTGTCCCTCCAGTACTGCCAGGAGAGAGTTATTACTATTTCTTATTTAGGACGTGCTCCATGGCAGATTTTACTTTAATCACTGGAGATAGATATCTATATCTCCACATCTCTACATCTCTGCGCTGCAGTGATAAGTGGAACACTGCAGATGTGCACAGAACAGATGAGATGCGTTTGGCCTCAAGGAGCTAAAAATCTGTAAAGAGGAGCTGTTCAGTTCAGGTGTCTAGAGCCACAGTTTCAGCCTGCCTGTCATCAGCCACTTCTGCTTTCCTATCCCCTTTCCCTTACCAGTGAACTCCACTAGAGATTGCTCAGTGCATCTCAAATTTAAGCTCACCGTTAGTGAAATGATTATCATGGGGAAATGATCACAGGACAGCCATCATGTTTTTCACCTTAAAAAAAAAAAATCTGTAGTTTGGTAGAAGAAAGTATATTAGTATATTTTTGGAAAGGGTTAGATAAAGTTCAGAGTGGAAATCAGGACTAGAAATAAAGGAGTCCCTTAAATAAGGAGTCCCCTTTTCCAGGACTCTTAGCAGAAAGGAAGGACAAGATAAGAGTTGCTGAAAACTAAGGTTGAGAAGGTAGGCACATGAAGAAGGCGGATATCTGTCTCAAGAATTAGGGAAGCTGTTTGCGACACCATGGTGCTGTGATCCCAGGCTTTGAGAGATCATGGACAAGTATTTATATTTACCACCTGGGCATCATCTTGAACCTGGAGTGAGGTGGAAGGAAGAGCTGTTTCGTCCACCTCAACTTGGCTGCTATCTGATCAGTTGCTTCACTCAGCACCTCTCCAGGGAGAGAGGCAAAACAAAGTTCTGGAGAGTGTCTGGAAATCACGTTGGGAGTGTAGGGTATTTAAATGTTTGGCCAAGATCTGGTGGGGGTCTAGGAAAGTGCTCCTGGGAGCCAGACTTATATAAACAAACTGGCTTTCGTATGACTAAATCATATTCAGGACACGTTCCTGCCTAGGATGAGATCCCTGGCTACTTTTTGTATCCATATGGCATACCTATACAGAGTGCCAGGACTACAGCATTCTTGGGAGGCCAAAGCTAGAGAGTTAGATTTAATTCCTAAGCAGTGTAGAGACATTTTGCGTGGACATGGGTAATTCCAGGGTTGGTAAGGTTGTCTGTGCGGATATAAGCAGAGCAAGTGGAGTACTGGGCCAGAGATACAAAAAACAGCATGTCCAGAATTAGAATTTTGGATAAAAGTCTCAGAGAGAGTGAAATCAGCTTGCTCAGAGCCTTTTGACCTGGGTAGATCCAAGACTAGATTCTCAGCCACAGTAAAAGTCACTCGCTTTCAATCAAGGAAGCTGTGTCAGCACTTAATGCCAACAAACTTTGCCCCTGCCAAAGATGAGTTTGTTTGCTTTTTTCCATTGAAAGCATATCATTTAGGAAAGCACCTCTAAGTTTTCTTACATGGTTGTTGTTTACAAGAAAATGGGAGTAACAGTGAGGTACGTGCTTTACGGTAATAGGCACCCAAGTGTTCAGGATCTGCAACTGAGTTCAAAACGAAACTGTGCAAAGAATGTGTTGTCTCACACGTATTTATGCAAATGTAATGCTGCTGGGCAATAGCTGTGGTATGGGGGTGAAAAGCAAGGAAGAACTTGAAACACTGTCTGAGTGACAGCCTAACAATATTATCTTTCTTGGATTAGGGTAGGGAAATAATATGGCGGTTGATCAGTCAGAGTTAACAGCCTGATCCCATCTTGTTGATAGCAGTGGTATCTTTGCAGTAACTTCATTGAAGTTGGATCCACTCCTGAATTTGCTGCAGCAGTTCCTTCTCTTATTTCCTGTGGGGTTACAAATTTCTCTTTGACCCATAAGTCTAAAATGTTTGCTTTACTGATTGCTCAGTGAAGAGAGATTAAAGCTGCTTGTGGCTGTGAGAAGTAGGAGATCATTCAGTGATGTGAGAGTTTGTAAGTCTCAGTTTAAAAAAGATGGGTAAAGCTGATAAAACATGATCCTACTGTAGCGGTTTGGATTTAGTCTGACAGAAAAACCTTTCTGTGTTACCAGAGTAATACCAGAGAGCTTTTCTAGTACAGGAGAAGCAACTTCTTTTATTGTCAAAAGAAAAATGTGAAGAATTCAGTGTGATATGGGCAGAATTTTCCTTTACCTAATGAAAAACGCAGATGTTCACACAGAGTGTTTAGGCAATACCAGGCGGCAGAGCAGGCAGGCCGGCATTTTACTCGTTCTTTGCTCACCTGTATTTTGCACTGGTGATGAGTATAGTTTGTTGTAATCTTCTTAAAATCAATAGTCATCTGAAAACGTTGCGGTTCTGTTGTTTGAAGGCGCAGAGGAGGTGGTGCAAGATGGGCTCTGGGGGACCTGCTCAGTGGAGCCTTGTCAAAGAGGGCCATCTACTGGGCCCCATCCCTGTGCCCAGATAGAAATTACAGAGGAGAGACCTCGGGTACAATTCCACAGGACCCATCCTCATTGATATGGTCAAGGATTTTCAGGGTCAAGTTTCTAGTTTAAAAAATCAGTTTGTCAAAGCCAGGGCATTTTGCAGGATATACTGATAGGTTTCATTGTCCTGTTGTTTTGGTGGTTTCTTTTCCTTTCGTAATATCCCCAACGCAGTGAAATCTAGGGAGCTTCAGAACTGCAAAAAGTTTTGACCATTTTTTAAAGGGGAACAAAGTGTCAGGGAATGAACTAATTGAGAATAAGACTTTTGTTTGCTGGTTTCCCTGGATATATATTTTCTTCTTTTTTCAAACCGAAAGCAAATAGGAAAAAAAATTGAAATAGTCAAAATGAAAAGGGAGTATTTTGACTGAATAAAGCTATTTTTACCCAAAAGAGACAAGAGAGCCTCTCACTTCTCTGCTGTTTGCTCTGCCACTGATACTTTAAATAACATCTCTTCAGCTTGGCTTTCCATCGCAGTAATCAGTGTCTTCCCAGGCAGGAATCACAGAATCATAGAATGACAGAAGGCTTGGGTTGAAAAGGACCACAATGCTCATCTAGTTTCAACCCCCCTGCTATGTGCAGGGTCACCAACCACCAGACCAGGCTGCCCAGAGTCACATCCAGCCTGACCCTGAGTGCCTCCAGGGATGGGGCATCTACAGCCTCTTTGGGCAACCCTGTGCCAGCTCATCACCACCCTCTGAGTGAAAAACTTCCTCCTAATATCTAACCTAAACCTCCCCTGTCTCAGTTTAAAACCATTCCCCCTTGTCCTGTCATTAGCAACCCACGTAAACAGTTGTTCCCCCTCTTGTATACACTTCCTTCTAGTTCTGGAAGGTCACAATGAGGTCTCCCTGGAGCCTTCTCAAGAAAGCTGACCGAAGCTAATTGGTCAGCTACCAATTAGCCTCATTGGCCATCTTCGCTGCCACAGAATTCTTGCAGGATTGTTTCTTTTTTTCCTTAAGGTGATAAACTATACAGCAAAGTTTCTGTGTGGGTCTTATAACTGAGCAGGAGCTGATGTGAGTTGTTATTTGCCTTGTTTCCATTATCACAATGATGGTGGAACGTACTTCAGAGGGCATTCATTCTCCTTACACACAGAAATTTCTGGCAGGCACAAACCAGGTGTTTTTGCCAACTTGCTGATGTGTATGTGAGGGTCAAAATACCACTTGAAGTTCACTGTTGACATCTAGCCTATTGTGGCTGTGTTATGCTGTGCATGATAATGGACTGACTCTGCATAGCAATACGTTGACTAACCACAATCATGGTGAAAAGATTGCTGTCTTCCATCTCCAGAAGGCACACCAACATGCAGCTAATACCTACAATAACAGAGATAGACAGTAGCACTCTCAACAAACCATCAGCAGCAGGACCTTTACAACCTGCTAAGCAATTCAGTGTATTTGACTTAAATAGCTACAGCATGTAGCTATTTACCCTAATAAAATGGCCTCAATGTGGTACTTGATAAGTACTTCATACCATCACAAAGAAAGTGAGTGCAGATTAACAGGTCAGGAAAGAGGTTGAACTTCGCAGAGAGGGGTATGTTCTCAACACTGAGCTATGCATGGCATAAGATCTCAATGTGAAGAGAGAGATTGTAGTGGTGGTGTGAGTTTTTGTTGGCTGACTCTATCTTAGAATTGATGGATTATTCTGGAGCAGCAAACTCGAAGTTTCATATTCTAAAGTTTTCAGAGAACTGGAACAAAATTTGTGTGATGAGAAGCTAACGTACTGTGGTGTACTTGCACACCAATTCAGTGGCACAGATGTGGGACAGCCACCTTCTTTCCCCAAAAAAGAAGGACATCTTAGTGACTTTGAGAGCCAAAAGACTCCGCTGCCATAGCTTCATCCACCCAGAAGGGCTTGCAACTGTATGTGTGAACCACGCACTGAAGGTGGAACTTCAGATTTTCAGTGAAAAAGATCCTGTTTATGTTATGCTGTCACACACCATGCTTTTGAGCTTGACCTTCAACAAATAGAAATCATCTCCTCTTAACTTGCAACAGCTGCTGTTGTCCATGTCCCTCATTACTTAGATGGTGTCCATGTAGCTTTAGCACCTAATTCAGCATTTTCTTTTCCTTGATTTCCTCCCATGTTTCATTCTCAGAATCTGCCTTTGGCACCTTTCCATTAACAGCATCTTGGATGCCCAACGTCATTTCTGGCCCTGTTGTACCTGTGTGCATATTATCTTCTCTTTCCTCCTGCAGGTTTTTCTTTGAAGTCCTACCTTACTGTGGGGAATAAGGATCCATGATACATGCTGGAGAGCCTGTCTCTGAGGGTTGCTTCTGCTTTGTGCTGAGGGTCTGTGCACATTCAGTGAACATGGGTTGCTTTGTGTCCAAGTTTGAGCTTAAGCCCTTCAGGACTGAGTGGGAACAGTCTGTTACTTGTGAACTAATAAGCTTACACAGCAATGCTTTTTCCAGCTGCTGGAAGGGAGGACACAATTCCTGCCACTAAGGGTTAAAAAGCCTTCACAACTTATGGCTTTTCAGTCTGTGTAGATGGATTTGATGCCACTTTGGTAATCTTTCCCCCTCTCCCTCATCTGGAAAATTAAAATACACCTACCCACACAAGGCAGGCAGGCACACAAGCTGACCAGGAACACACGCTGACTCTCAGCGCTACTAAATCATGTATGCTGCTGCTACTGTGCTTGCAGGAGGGAAAGCAATTACTAGGGCTGGAGTGAGCTTAATAGGAAGGGGGCAAGACTTTAATAGTATTTTTCTGTGTAAGCACAAACATCCCCAAAAGCTGTAGCTGAGTTGTAGGAATACAGTAAGCTTGCTGAGTAGGCAAGTGCTGTGTCAACAGGTATAAGCTCTCAGCCCTGATAGTTTGTGAGCAGAGAAGGCAGTACATCAGCCTGGACCCCACACGGATAACTTCTGCATTTCTACAAGGTGGGGAGAGGAGCTGAGTCTTCAGAGGGAGCTGAAAGGAGTGCAGTTGTCGGTTAGCAAGGATTTGAGAAGGGGGAATGCTAGCTCTTCTGGTCTGAATTTTCAAAAGCCCTGTTTCAGCCTAATGTGTATCTTTAAGCCTGTGAATCAACTGATTTTCAGCATGAGTTGGGCCTTTGATGCTTTTGAAATTCCCACCCTTAATCTCTCAGGCAGGCTGTGGTACAGCAGGTGCCTAACTCCAAGCGTGTGAATAGTCCCGACTGACTTCTCTGCATTCTCTAACATTAACTGCAGTTGCTTCCTTTCCTAAAGAAAAAAAAAATCCTACTGCTTTCAGCAGAACTCCTCTTGCACTTGAAATGATGCAGCCTGCTGAATCAAAAGGCTAATCACTTTGGCCCTAATCCTGCAAATATTTACCCATCTGCTTTAGCTCCATTACCGGGAATAGTCCAGCTGACTTCAGTGGAACGACACATATTAGTTGTGCTAAGCACTTGCATAAGTTCTGGCAGGACCATAGTTCAGGTCATTCTCAGGTTTTCATCCATAAAATGAGCTTAATATCTTGCTAAGGTCCCTTTCTCTTGAAAGGTTTGGGTTTGGGGTCACTGTTTAACCAAAGATTTTCGTCTTTTAACCAAAGAGAGCTATAATGTTTTGAAGGATAAGATTCCTCATAGGCTCCTGCTTTGGCAAAACTTCAGTCAAGTTAGTGAAAAATATGCTCATTTTCAAATAATAAATATCACACATTTCACAGAAAAATGCCCTTCCAGTTCTACAGCTCAGCCTTTTCCATGTCAAGTATCAGCTGAGAGCAAGTATTTCCAGTTCAGTAGCTCAGCCCCTTTTGTAAGGAAGGGACTGTAAAAGAATAGCTAGACCTTATCAGTTGTCAGAAAACTCTTTAGTGACTTGATTTTTCTTTATAAAATGTAATAACTGTCAGAGATAGAGAATATATTTCTCTTCCCAACTGGCAGCAAAGGGTAGCTGCAAAGGGCAAGCAATGTGAATACTCATAAATGCATGATTACAGGCATTTCTACTGAAGGAGAGAGGAATATTGATGCAATATTAGTCATTTTTATTGGCTTAATATTCTTCTTTTGTAGCACCGTATCCAAACTGCTACATCTTTCTTTACATAAAGTAGTTATCCATCTATGATGGCTTGTTGTTCTTTTCACTCCTAATCCAGTGCTCCTCAGCTCCTTAAGGAATGCCAGGGTACCAGGATTCGCTGTCATCTGAAAGGTCCTGCAAGCATTGCTTTCAGCTTTCAGATTCTTGTGTAACAGCTTCTCCTCTTTCTCTGCTTGCTCTGTTTTGTCAGTGCCTTAGGATAGCTGAGGCCTCTCATGAGGTATTCTTCACAGTGCCTAGAACATCATGGTTTTGTGACCACTTCGAGCCATGGCAGGACCGTGCTGATAGCTCAGGAGACCTTTGTATGATGGTAACTTGTTTGTGAATGCGGCACTCCAAGGCATTCTTTAATGGAAAAGATAGCTGATGGTTGTAAGTCCTGGTGAGCTGTGGTTTGTGAATGCTGCTGGAGAGGCTTTGGGACAGTTGGAGGGGCCCACCACCATTGATCCTGCCTGAAAATCAATTCAGGCAAAAAAATGTCCTGGAAAGGAAACTGCATTCAGTATATGCTCTGCCTTTCCCTGGGTAAGATGCGATGCTGTGACTGGAGAACAATTGGTCCCATCACAAACTAAAACCAGATTAATCAGCTCTGACCTGGACTGGACTGGCCAGAGTGAGAGAACAGAGGGAAAAGGACTTCTCTCTTTGTAGAGTGTGCACTCAAAAAGTTAAGAGTTGGATTCCTTTTTCTCCATGGCATTTCTGTTTCTGTTGGGGCTGTTTCCACCATTAAGCCTAATTACTTAGCTTTTTATGTGCTATCCATTTCTTTTCATCATTTTAAAAACTTCAGTTGCCATAACAACATAATGCAATCAGTGAAACATAGCAGCTATTTTCTGTAGTCAAGGTCTGTGCACTGTCAAGGATGTGAGCCATTTAAGCAAATCTTCGCTATCCCCCTTCCTCCCTCCTCTTTTTTACTCTCCCTTTCTCTCCCTAAACAAGCTCATAACAGGAAGAAGAAACCATCAGGAGTAATTAGACACAATAGCAGAGCAAATCCCAGTTGTACTCGTGCAGTCTCGTATAATGAACTTCTAGCACTAATCTTGGAAGTGTTGATGTTCCTTTTTAATCACTTTTTTGATGTCATAGATAGATTAGCTACAGCAGGACCTTGATAATCCATGTGAGAGCCAGGAGACCCAGTGCTTATTTGGAAAAAGAAAACGTAGAGCTTCTATACGGCGACACACACTTTACTCATTTTTTCTTCATTCATTCCTCAGTTTCAAATTTTTCTTGAAAATATATGCCCACTGCAATATATTAGTAAATAGAAAAGAGTGTATTTTGTAGATTCATGGGATTTAATAATGAAAATCCTTAGCATCTATTATTAAATCATTGCTGGAAGGCTGGGAGAAACCACCACATTTTTGTGTGGGTGGTGAGACTTGCAACAAAGCATAGTATAACTGCTGGGTCTCTACTGCACACGTATATAAAAAGCAGCCCAAAAATAAATCTGGCAGTCTGATTCAGTGCTATTCTAAGCAGAGTGAATATAAGATCTATCCACGATGTCTTACTCACTCCTTGACCTCCACAAAGGCTTCCCTAGAATAGTAATGAGTGAGTTTTGAAGCCTGGGATTCGGCATAAGCAGCCTCCAACTGGTGAAGGACTGCAGGGTGTGCTTTGCCTTCGCAGAGCTTGCCCGTCGTGGGCAGAGTCTTCCGGTGGCTTCCAAGTCGATAGTTCCCCATTCACTGTTTCCATTTGTATGCTTGTGTTTCAGCACCTTGTCCAAGCAAAGGAAGAACGTCATCAGCTGTGTCACTGTGCATGATTCCCCCTACTCCGATTCCTCCAGCAACAACAGCCCTTACGCCGTGCAACATCGTGCAGGACAGAATAACGGGAACACGTACGACACCAAAGGGGTTCCAGAGACTCACTGCAGTGGGAACCCCCGAACGATCATCGTGCCACCACTGAAAACCCAAGCCAGTGAGGTGTTGGTAGAGTGTGATAGCCTGGCACCAGGTAAATTGCACCTCTTCCGTCAAGAGAATTAGTAAGAAATAAATGATTTATCTTGGAAGAATCTCATTGTTCGGTTTCATTTTCTTTGTTTGTTTATTTTGTTTTCCAAAGAAACCGTGCTCCTGCCTTGCTCTCAAGTGATACATCTGTTCTTGGGAGCTGTATTGCATTGCTTATGTGTCTTGGTACATACAGGAGTCACAGGGGCAAGTGTTACTCCTAGTTACTTCTGTGCAAACTCAAGAGCAGAGTGCAGTCTTTTGACAGGAAAGGCTCCCAAAAGCAAGTGTGAACCTTTGCTTCCCTGCCTTTCCATAGGTTTACAACATAAAAGAGATAGAAAACACATGTGCATTTTCATCTGAACTTATTGACGTTTCTGGGATGAACAATTCCCCAGCATCTTCACTATGGACTGATGAGTTTTGCTCATCCAGAGCCTCTGCAGTATTAGATAGTATAGTGTGTTGAAAAGGGGCTCATGTGGAAGTTTGGCCCAAAGCAATTGGCTTTGTGCTACTTGACAGTCTTTTCTTTAGATGCACTGCTGGTGAACATGAAGGCTCAGAGAGTGAGCTCCCCACTAGCTCGCTCTCCCTCCCTTCCTACTCACCAAGAGGTCAGTCAAGCCAGGGCTTTTTTATGCTGTGCACAGTGTACTTTCCTTCCTCTCTTTGGGATTTGTACCTGCATCATACAGTTCTGCTGGCAGAACAGTTTCTCGCACTTCTGAAGGATCTTTAAAGCCTTCTCCAGGGCCAGTTTGGGGTCCAGATCTGCTTGTCTGCCTCTAGGATAACAGTCTGGTTTGAGTATAAGAAGCACTGCTGAGGTATCTCTTAAGAGAAACCATTTTCTTATCCTGCTTCTGTTTTACGTCTCCTCCTCAAAACCACTCTGGAGGAGACTCAGTGAGAAAAAGGTAGGGTGAGCAATGAAAGAATGTGATATAAGCTACAAATGTGTTTCCTTTCCTGGCACAGTCACCACCAGTCACCACTCATCCTCCTACAAGTCCAAGTCCTCCAGCACCGTGACCTCCACCAGCGGTCACTCTTCAGGGAGCTCGTCTGGAGCCGTTGCCTATAGGCAGCAGCGACCAGGAGCACATTTCCAGCAGCAGCAGCCTCTTAATCTAAGCCAGGTAAGTCAATTGAGATAGATTTTGGTGGTGCATCACCCAGCTGGAACCCACTGCTCCTCCAGTATGGGCTGTCCTTTTCTAACCTAATGATAGTTGGGCCTCGTGTTGAGTTTGATGGATTCATTTCAGCTACGTTGAAGAGCTTGATACTCTAGCTCTGGCAGTAGAGACAGTGCAGATCCCAGCTGTGAATGGGCTGGCAGTGTTCTTAACGTGTGTTTGGAAGTCAGATGATCTAAGAATGTGAGTGGTAGTAGTATAAGATTGGAAGATGCATTAGCTCAGACACAAGGTGGTGAAACAGGGCCGTGTAGGAAAGTCTGAAGTCTCTATAGCTGTAGGTAAGTACAGGGAGAGTATTTCCTGAGGAAAATCTCCAGCAGATGTGACAAGGCAAAACTGAGCCTCTAAGCATAAACAGGACCTCTTGTTGCGTAACGAGTTTGATTCATTCCATGATAAATCTGGGCTGAGATCTGAACAAAATCCCATTGCTTGGCATCAGGCAGTTCTCAAGATGTTTCATGGTCTGTGATCAAAATGCCCAGGGGATTCCCCAGGAGGTTCATTAAATGCCCTTTTCACAGGCTGCACCTGGAGCCTCTCCATTCCCTGAATTGAGGTGCTGAGTAGGGAAGTTACAGCAGTTATCAGTGTTTCCAGAGGAGAATGTCTGGAGAGCTCAAAGGACAGTGCCTGTTTGCTTCCAGAGCAGAACTGGTTTAAAACAAAATAATTTGTAGGAGAAAAATGTCCCCTCCCCTCAAAGTTTAGTTGAAATTTGAACTAGCTTGAAATAAAAGCAAGTAAAAATGGAGGCAGTGGGTGAGAAGCTGTTTCCAGGAGCAGAGGAGAGGAGTGGCTGCCATATTTTAAATGATAGTGACAGTACAGGGAGCTCTTAAAAGGATAAAGAGTTGGAAAACTAGAAGGAAGTAATATGGAGTGCTGCTCTTCCTGCCCTCTAATTTCTACATTTTTGTTACTGAATATTCTCACTACACCATAATACAAATGACTGGTAGAATTCTGTGGCATTGTTGGGCAATGCAAAAAAAACAAAAAACAAAAAACAAAAAAACCTGAAGAAATCTCTGAATAAGTACTTTGTATCTGTCCCACTGCAAGAACATGCTTGTGCTGAACTAATTATGTCTGATTAGATGAGGGTGCCAGGCACCTGCAGGATCTGATCGAGCAGAGGGTTTTATCTCTAAAAAATAGAGTAGCTGCTTTACTTATCCTGGAAATGATAACCTTAAAGACCCAAACTGAACAAAAATAAATTGCCTGTTCCAGGCGTAGCTAGGTGATTTAATTCCCCTGAGATATCCATGCACTGTATTACATCATCAGAGAGGTCAGTAACAAAAGCTGTGTGTCATTTGAGTGATTGGAGACGTGGAAGTGTTCCTAGGACCCAAGCATCCGAGGCTGGGTCTCCATGGGAGCTGTGTCAGCAGGTCTTGTCTCACAGCAGGGAATTTTGCTCTCCTTTTAGGGGCCACTGTGGTGAACATGTAGGGCTACAGTGTCTTGCTAGGCTTGGGAGGGACTTTTTGCTATCACCTGTTCCCAAGGGAAGATTGTGGTGATGCTGAGGATGTCAGGAGAAGAGCCGGGGACTTTCCCGAAGCCGTCTCGGTTTCACGGGGTGGCCCCAAGCACCACTGAGGATGTAAAGAGCCGTCTCTTGTCTTGTAACCAGTTATCACTATTGCTGTCTTTATCCAGGCCCAGCAGCACATCACGACTGATCGCACAGGGAGTCACCGGAGACAGCAAGCCTACATCACTCCAACGATAGCTCAGGCCCCGTACTCTTTCCCGCACAATAGTCCCAGCCACGGTACAGTTCATCCTCACTTGGCCGCGGCTGCCGCTGCTCACCTGCCCACCCAACCCCACCTCTACACATACACCACCCCGGCCGCCCTGGGCTCCACGGGCACCGTCGCACACCTGGTGGCCTCCCAAGGGTCTGCACGGCACGCCGTGCAGCACACCACCTACCCCGCCAGCATCGTCCACCAAGTCCCCGTCAGCATGGGCCCGCGGGTTCTGCCCTCGCCCACCATCCACCCGAGTCAGTACCAGGCTCAGTTTGCCCATCAGACCTATATCAGTGCTTCTCCAGCCTCCACAGTCTACACTGGATACCCACTGAGCCCCACCAAGGTCAACCAGTACCCTTACATCTAAACACTGGAATAAGGAGCGAGAGACGCGCCCGCCACGGGGGAGTGAGGCGGCTGCTTTTGTACTGAAGAACATGACAAATAACAATGCAATGGGAGGCTCGTGGGAAACTTGAACGAAGGAGACTTTCAGGAAGAAAAGAGAAAGAGGAAAGAAAGGGGAGAACCAATTCTACACTTTTTATTTAAAAAAAAAAATTAAAAAAAAAGAAAATGGAAAAAAAGAACAGAAAAAATATAAAACCACAAAAAACAAAACAAAAAAACAAAAAAACAAAAAAAAAACAACCAGTCTGCACCAAACTAGAGAGAGAGAGAGAAGCAGAAGGACCCTCCAGCGGGTCCTGTGTTTTGAAGAACTTCACCAATAGACTTTTAAAGGTTATTTTCATCCAATAGTGAGCTACATTTAGAAATTTGTTGTCCAGAGCACCTAAAATAAAATCCGTCAAGCATTTAATCCAGTAGGTGTATGGATTGGGGATTTATCCAGCATTTCAAAGGGTTTTGCCCCATTTTTGGCTGTGGTCTCTGTATCCCAAAGCACGCATGAGGCTTTGGGGTTCTTCTGGAAATAGAAAATGGCTAAAGGAGGCTGAGGGAGGAGGAGAAAATATTGTCTCAGTGCCCTTAAATTCTGACCTAACACTGATTTGCTTAAACATATGTGGGCAAAACAGGCCACGCTGCGCTGGCCGAGATCAGAAGCAATGGGGTTGTTTTTTTCCCTTTCCTCAAACACACTGGATAAATCCCTGAGAAATTCTGTTCCTAAATGAGACCTCTAATAATGTATGTTGGATTTCAGTTTTGTTTCATTTTGTTTTACTTGGAAGTTTTCCTTTTAATCCCTAGCCGTTTTAGTATAGGAGGAGACATTTTAGCTGCCCCCGGTAGAATGTAGCACTCTACAGGTCATACACCCTTTTTACTCTTTTGTGTTGAACTTCAACGATACCAATAGATTATTCCTCAATGTGATTGCACAAAGAAAAATGATATAACATAGGCATGTAAGAAATGTGATTGTCCAGGTATGTATGTACGTGTGTGCGTGTGTGTGTGTGCAGATGCTGCCTTCTCTCTGTGGTGTGTTCCTCGGCACAGCCATTACAGCTGTCACAGTCTTAGTTTTACATCATTCCCTCGTAGTGCCTTACCGAACTACAGATGCGGTTTAAGGGTTTACTTCCACTGGTACTCCTAGAAACTGACTGAGGCTAGTCGGAATTTAATCTCAGCTCTTTTTCTTTTTGGGTTGTTATTGCTGATTTTCTTCTGGTGGTGGTGTTTTCTTTTCCCACGTCGTCAATCTTAGCTCACTTGGCATGGTGTTGGGGAGGCTCATTGGGGCTGGAAGCGTGTGTATCAGGATGTTTCCTCTAGCACTGGATGGGCTGGAAGGGACAGAGTTGTTTTGAGAACCAGCGTGCTTCCCAGGGGGTCTGAAGGTGTGTTTATGGATTGGCCTCTTTCTTCCTGTTGGAAGAACAGCTTTTCTCCCCTAAAACTGAATCCTTATGCTTGCTGATGGTAAAGTAGAAGGACAGAGTCCTCGCGAATAGTCAGATTGATCTAGTTGTGTGTTTGGGAGCTACACCCTAGTCTGTGGGAGGGGGCAACAACAGCTGTTGTCAACAGCTCTCACTATATCTGTCAATGGGAGGGGATCAGGAATGGGCTACATTGGGTACCAAAGCAAGCATGGCAAAATCCAGTTGAGGGATTCAAACTCAGGTTTCATAAATGATAGAGCATTGAGAGTCATTGGGCCTTACCCACTGTAACACAGTTGTGGCAGAATGCATTTCCCCTCCTCCCCCTAAACTTGCTCTGGAAGATTTCCCGCATTTGGTTGTCCCTAGAGCTGGGACCACATTGCAGTGTGAGTCCTCCATGCCGAGGAGTGAGGGACAAGGGAAGTTTTGCTGGTAACAGCAGTTGCACTGCTATATCGGGATTTAGAAGTGTCTCAGGAGTACCCTTGTACACAGAAGGGTTTGGAAGGAAGGAGAGAAGAGAGTTTGAAAGAAAGTTTCCGTGAAAGCTGAAGTCTACGTGGGTGCGCAGTTCCACTCCTCGTTTCCCGGTAACTGGAGCATGAAGTATTTAAGTGTTTCACAAGATGCAGGCTCATCGCCGTGGTGGCAAGGGATGGGTTCCCTGGCAGCACTGGGGAAGGAGGTTCTTTCAAGAAGGGAAGCTAACAGAAAGATGAGCACAAATGCATTGTCTTGTGGTGAGTGCGTGGCTGGTCTGGTAAAGGGGATCCTGCTACGCACAGATGGGGTAACAAGACTGTTGCCTTCTGGCAAACCACCAAGTAACCTCCCTGGTTGCCAGCTCTGATTCCTGGGCTGTCCTTATACAGTTTTCTTTTCCGCCTGTTCTTCATTCCAGCTCAATATACTGTAAGTGAGGATGCGATCTCCCAGCAGTCTGTGCACCTTACGCCTTCCATTGGAAATACAACGCATCCCCTTTCATCTGGGGCAGAAAAATAACTCCCCGTTCTCTTTCTGAAATTCTGTTGCATTCCTCTCCTGTCCCACCGGTTCAGGAATGAGAGTGTCATGCTGCTTGTGTCATGAAAAGGAAAGATAATGTTATTTTATTGTATGGTTGTTACGATTATTGTTATTATTTTATTGTTATTATATTTTACTCTGGGTTTTAATTGCACATGCATTCCTTAATCTTTGTGTTAATTCTTTCTTAGTATCGTTATTGTTGTTAATTTTGTGTCCCTTCATTGGTGGCATCAGAAGGGTTGCTGTGTTTGTGAACACAGCAGGAGAAAGGGGAAGCAAGGTTGTCCTGAGAATGAAATGGCAGGGGGAGCGTGCGGCTCTGAGACAGCCTGGAGGGGCAGGAGGTGTCCTCCACTCCCCATCTGCGTTTCAGAAGTCTAGGAAGATTCATTCAGAGGCCAAAAATAAACAGCAGCTAACAACGATCTGTCAAGGGAGCTGGATTAAAGGCAGGTGGGGGGCCTTATGATCTAGCTCAAGATCATTTTGTTTTGATTGGACACTTCTATGAGATCAAGACCCCATGTGCTTCAGGCCATGATCAGGTGGCCTTCACAATTAACCCAAGGCCACGCTACCTGTTAAGATTGGGTTTTCCCTTAGGCAAAAGCAGATACATAGTTCCCCAGAAGCAGAACTAGCAGAAGAACCACTGTGAAGGAGGGCAGGTGGCTCCCAGTCCCATCACTGGATGAACAACACTGGTGTGCACAGGATGTTTTCGCTGGGTAAAACAGGCTGCAGAGAGCAGGTTCCTCGCCTCTCCTTCTCTCTGAGCATTAGTGAGGTGTTCACAAATGCTTGCTTGGCATTTTTTTCCCCTGATATAGATTTTTTCTTCTTTTATAATTATTTGTTTCAAATTTTGTTATTAAGCTATTGTAGTCTCTAGAATGTAGGTATTTATGTTTTCAATTTGCTCTGTTAGAATGGGGGAAAGCAGTGACTGAATTTAAACTCCTTAAAAAATGTTAGGACTTCAGCAGAGACTTAATCATGCACCTGAGTGCTTTGCAAAAGAATAGACTTAAAACCTTTGAGTTAATTACTTGTTTATGTGCTTCTCTGGCTTAGGACTGTTGAAGCATGGAAGTCTGTAATCTCAGTCGCAATCACATTTTAGTTGTATTAACGATGTTTTCCCTGTGTACTTATCTGGTCTGCTCTCCCACTTCGGCTTGAATCTGATTTCAGGGGTGTTGAACAGGGCAGCATGGCTTGAATGTGATTTCAAGGGTGTTGAACAGGGCAGCATGGCACACGTGGGCAGCAGAAGCAATGCTTGTCAGAGAAGGTGGCCTGTTACATTGCTCTCACTGGAGTCGCTGACCTGCCAGCTGTAGGGGTGGGAGAATCGTGGTGAAGGGACACTGGTGGCAAGGGATGAGTAGCACGACTATTGAATTGCTGTGGTGTTGCAACACTGAGAGTTATGTTTTCTGGTGGAATTCAGCAACACCTCTTCCCTCACACCCATACAAAGGCATAGGATGGAAAAGTGTGGCACTGGTAGGCACAGGGGAAATCTGATTGCGTTAGCAGAGGAAACAAATGCTTTGCATGCTATCAGTGCCACATGCATAACAACAGCCAGCTTGTTTTGCTTGCAGAGTCCTCTGGGGAGTAAACAGGTCTGGCGTGTTTGGGTTGGGTTGGTGCTCTTTTTGTGGTTGGAATGAACTGCATGGAAACTTGAGAGAGGGGGCAAAGGTTTAGATGCTGGAAGTGTTAAGGATGGCTAGTGGCTGGCACTATGGAAAGGCAGTCCCTTTCCACATTGTCTCATCCTGCTTTCTCTGTGTGTGGGAAACAGAAAAAAGCACAGACGTTTCCTCTCCTTGGGGGTGGATGTTCAGCTTACTGCTGTGAAACCGGAACATGGAAGAGAGTGGAGAAAAAAATTGACCTGAGCAGAATGGGAGATCCAAACAGAAGCACTTCCCAGTGCAGACGGGGTCAAATCCAGTCATTTGAGAGAGCAAATGCAATCGCATCTTCCTCAGTGGGTTGTGCTTGCTTGCACTAACAAATCAGGCCTCATCAGATCTCCTTCTCTCTCTAGTGATTTTGTCATGATACCCGAAGCATCCAAGAAAGGGACATTTCTATCTGACATGTTTCCTTTTTTATACTTTCAAGGGATTATATCTTGCAATTTGGTTTGAAGGAAATTCCCTTGGCAAACTTGAAGGGTGATAAACCCAGCTTTTTCGTTAACCAAAGAAAATTTTTTTAAAGAGAGAGAGTAGAGACCCCCAGCCAGTACAGAAACCAAACCAAGCCACGGCAGTCAGGCAGCAGCGATGAGCTGTGGAATTGCCTCTTTCATCTTCTTTTACTTCTTTCTCTCTCAAGTTTCTATTGTTATCTCAAGTAGCTAGCTTGATAAGCAGAGAAATTCACACTAAATATTGCTGCTATCCTAAACTTTAGGGGATGTCAAAAACTTTATTCTTCTCTCATTATCATTCACCTTAGTTAAGATGTGTCAGTGGCAACAGTGTGGTGTTGAAATTGGGAGGGAATAAGTCTCTGATTGATCTGCACGCTTCTGTAGCATTTGCTCTGGATTTAGGATCCTGGTTTTGCTCCGTGGGTCAGACCCCAAACAGTGTTGCAGTGTGAGGCCTCTGCAGGGCTAGGCACAGGTGCTGGATGGAGCAGTGTGTTTTTCCACAGCTTGGCAGTCAGCCCATCGGAGAGACCTGCTGGATGCAGGATGCCTGTACGCAGGGTGTGTGTAACTGATCTAAGCCCAGAGTGGGGAAAATATGGGATGGGGAGGTTTTCCCCTTCCTGCTGATGTAGCCATTCCTGTTCTATTGGAATGTGTGTCTCCAGTGCTTGATACCTGCCCTGTCACCCCCTTGTCCTCAGATCTTCCTAGTGCTCTAATCAGGTGCCCAAGGTCCCTACTCACCACCTGTGGTCTGCAACCATGTGTGCAAGTTGTCCTGCTTGTCCCATGTGCATGGAGGTGGATCTGTGCCACCAGGCTCCCCACACCACAGCACTGAGGAGGAGGAGGATGAAGAGGAGGAGAAGGAGAATTCCACCCAAGAGCAGAACAGGCCACAGCTGCATGCCTGAGCTCTGGTCATGCAGTGGTAAGAGCCAGTGTGCCAACCCTGTGGCAAACAATGCTGGAGCTGCTGTGGGAGGCACCAGGTTGTCCAGCTGGGCCTCGTGGTGCACCAGACCTTGGCAGGCCGCAGAGGCCAACCCAGGTGTTGAACAAGCCAGAGCTGCCAGCCTGAGGCCCGGTGCTGGAAGTGGCTTCTTCCCAGGGTGGCTGCTGTTCTATAGGAGCTATGGGGGCACGTGTGGCAGCGTGCAGGATGAGGGCTGTGGCAGCCATGCTGGGCCCTGCCTGTGCCAGGTGTGGTGAATGGAAGGATGCATGTCAGAGCATTTACAGCATCAGGAGTAAGATCAGAAGTGTGAACGAGCTTGGTTCCTCAAGAGTCTTACAAAGCATACTCGGAAGGTTGGCTTTCTGCATTTCTAGTTTGAAACTCCTGTTTCTCATTTACGGGTTAGCTTTGTCCTTCCAGTTTTAGCAGTGCTGCTATAACAAACTGTTTGTGTGTGTTTGAGGATAAAGGTTTTTTTTGTTTGTTTTTAATCTTTTGCTTATCGTAGTTAATCTAAGAAAGGCAATACTAAAGGTATATTTTTTTTCCAAAAATGATATTTTTTACTGCACTGATAAATATTGTGACATCTCTGTTCTTAACTCTTTTGCTGTGAGGGGAACCGTGTGCAGACTCACACCTGTAAATACTTACGTGTACTTCTGACAGCCAGGGATTCTTTTCTTTTTCTTTTTCTTTTTTTTCTTTCTTTTTCTCTTTCTTTCTTTAGGGCAAGGTTTCTTCTTTGAAACAAAGCAACGGGGCAACAATGCTCAGAGCAAAGCAAAGCGTATCCCACTTTGAGAACATAGTCAAGGAGTTTTCGAAGTGTTGGCGCAGAGTTAACGTTTAATGCTGACGTATTCGATTTGATTTTTTTTTTTTTTTTCCAGCAAATTGTTTGGAAATGGATAAGACAGAAAAGCTTTGGTCTGGAGTTCTGATCAGAAATGTTATCCGTCTGTTTCATGGCACCTCCCCGTTTTATTTTCGTTGTTGTTTTTCCTTTCTTTCTTCCAAACTGGCTCGCTGCAGGCTCACTGCCCTGGGCTCTCGGTCAGCCGGAGGCTGCGGTGCTCGGGGACCGCCGGCCCCTTTGGAAGCAAACCCACTGGCCAGGACCCCGGGTGCTGGCCCAGCAGAGTGCGGGGTACCCTCGGGTTTTTTACGGAAGGATTTAGATACACTTATATTACGCAAACTGTGACCTAATGGCAATAATTACCTCAAATGTGGGCATTCATCCTGGTTTTAGCCTTTCTGAAAACATGTAGCCAGCTTGAACTTCTATTCAAAGACTCTAAACTCTGTATGGGCGGAATAGCGATAAATGCCCACCCTGGTCATTGTTGCTTGAGTGGATTCTGACGACCGTGAATCTTTAAAGAGAGAGAGTTAAACCAAGGAATAGATTACTCTTTTATGTATTTTAATCAATTGTGATGTTAAATGCACATGTAAGTATGTATGTTTATAGCTACTGTAAAATGCTTTGGCCTTCTAGAAGATATTTAATGAGTCACATTTTAAACCGATATGAACTGAATAATAGACTGTGGCTACTTAAACAGTTTTCTGGCTACATTTTATAGTTATTACAGTGTTTTATAGTTTACATTTAAACTGGTACTTTTTAAGGGAAATCTTGTGTTTGTAAATGACACCTTCAAAAACTCAATAGAGCTGCCTCTTTTTAATTTTGCCCTTTAAAAATGGAAAAGTACAAGTGTGTCTTTAATATGTATATTCTGTTTCGAGATATAACATAGTGTTGGAAAGTCAGTCCAGAGATCAAGTAATCCACTGTATTCCAAAGTCTGGTTGAGAAAACACTCCACCCACAATGCAGATTTAGCACGTGTAGTCAAACAGATAAGCTGTGTTCGTGCTTGTTTAGATTACGTACTTTACCGAACTCCTTGGGTTGAAGCAGGGAGCACAGCACTCCCAAAGTCACTGTTCTTTGTAGGATCCTCATCTCGATGAAGATACCCGTGTAAGGAGAATGAAGGATATTCAAAGGAAGGATCGTATTGTACTGTTGGTCAATCATTAGCCAAATAATTAATTCCTGAGTTAGCGATTTCCTGTTTTACTTTGGTTTTGCGTGTGTGTGTGCGTGCGTGTGTGTGTTTGGTGTGTGACAGCCACTCAGAGGCAATGCTGTAATTTGGCTTTTGTCTGTTCACCCCGTTGTTACAAGCAGTGCTTACCCCCACAGAGACGTGTTGAACCAGTAAACGAAATACAAAGTTCATCGACCATCCCCTTGTCAGCTTTGTTTTCTTAGCCAACGTCAGTTCCCATCAGCACTGTCTCACTTAGCTGTCTGGCTTGGTCTTTTGTGTTCTGCCACTTGAGTAACCAATGAACACGGTATAAATATCTGCTGGGCAAAATGATACTGCGTGCCCTCTTCCTCAACCATCGCGTACAGCTGCCCTCGGCACTTGCCTGGCCTCCTCTTCTTGGGGTCAGACCCGCAAGCACCAGCACACTGGAGTGGAGGAGGCAGAGTCTCGCTGAATACTTTGGCTTGCAGCTTGTCAGGCAACAAGGGGTTTCCGCCACTGGCAACACACATCCCATAGAATCCGCTGGTTACACGTAGTGCTGCTGCCCTCAGAAAGGAAGTAACAGGCTTCTGCAGTGCTTCCACATTGCATGGTTACATACAACACTTCTGGATCTCTTTCCCCCTTTTTATTCCTTCTGTGTTCAATTCTGTATTTTATTTAATTTCATTTCTGTTCTGTATTCTTCTCAAAATGAGACTTCCATGGATATCCCAGGGCACAACCATTTCAGGTGTAAAAAAGGATCCCATCCCATGTTTCACCAACCGAGAAACCAAGGCTTTTTGGGTACCGACTCTACTTGGGCAGAACCAGAATGTAGCCTGTGTCTTTTATACCAAATCCAATTTCTGAAAGGAGCGGAAGTGTAACTAATAGCTTTATTAAAGGAGCGAGAGAGAGAGAGAGAGAGTGAGAGAGGGAGCGAGACGGAGACAAGAGAGAGGGGCATCTGGGAAGTGGTGGAGGCTAGACTCCGGGTAGTTAAGAGCCAACCAATGGGTGAGACTTTTGTTTTCCAAATGGTAAAATCCTTCTAAAACCAGGAGTGGGGGAGTGGGGGGACCTTCTGTTTTGTACCTTCGGACTGCTCACAGAGCCAGCGCACTCTGGATGGAAAGTGGAAGTTTATGAACACTGCACCGAAATTAATAATGGGGAGAGAGGGGAGGATAAGCTGTGAAATACGGTCACTGCTGCAAGGGGAGGGATGCCCCTGCCCGGCTCTGCATCTCCAATGGTTCTTTCTCTACAGCATCATCTCAGCCCAGATACCCCACAAAAGCCCTGAGCCGTTGTGTTCCTCCACTGTACGGTTTCTGTAATAAGAGTGTTAATCCATGTTAATCTTTGTGAAAATTATCGTGTGCGACAGTATTTTCTTGTGTACTGCTTTTTTCCTATGTGAATTGTCCCTTTATTTTTTTTTTCGTTGTTCTTCTTATTCCTTTTTTTTCTTTTTTTTTTTCTTTTTTTCTTTTTTTCTTCTTCTTTTTTTCTTTTGGTAAATGCGTCTTCTTTTAAAGAAAAAAATATTAAAAAAAAATCAAAAAAAAAAAACAAAAAACTGATGTGTTGTAGACCTCTATGTAACCTATTCCTTAGTCTCATATTATAGGTATGTTATAAGAATGGATATTTTACTTGGCTTTAGAATGTTTTACAAGAAAACTAATTCTTAACCAATCAAGTTCTTGCTACTAAAAAGAAAAGAAAATGCTTGTGTTTTTCATCATGACGTTGTGTGCTTCTAATTAATAATCATTTTCGTTGTAGAAAAATGGAGTGAATTTATATTAGTCTTGGAAACTAATAATAGCATTGTAAATTTATGAGATGATTTTAACAGAAAATACATTATAGAAGAATATAGTTATTTTAATTGTAATATTACTAACTGTAGGGTGAGAAAGGAGGTCCCGTTGTGGTGAACTATGTTATAGCTTGTTATTCACGGTTTCTTTTTGATCATTTTTTCGGTCTCTGAGGTGAAACGAGTTATTAATCAGAATTTGTAAACTCACATATGCATATTGTATATGTGTAGAAATGTAATCACACTTTGTCTTGGAATTACATTAAACTGTTTTAAGTCACTGCAAGGTTTGTGTGTCTGCGTGTCTTATGGCTAGGTAAGTTTGGGCCGAATGTTTGGTTGCGCAGTTCCTTTTCTTAATCTTCCACATCTGTTTGAAAACCATCACTAACAGTACCATTAATAATAAGTAAGCAGTTACCCCTCAGCAGTGACACTGATGTGTCAGACCACATTTTCTCCCAGAGCAGGAAAGCACCTACATTGAGCTGCTAGCTCTGAGCTGCATGGAGCCCACAGGGTTGAGACTTCACACCCCGTGGTGTTCCCTCCCTGGCACTCCGATGGAGGTGTGGGCAGATAGCAGCCAAGTTCTTTGCATGATGCCCAAGCTCTCGTTGTTCTTTTGTAGAGCTTGTGTATGAAACTGTAAAAAATATCTTTCTCTCCATTGTCCGAGGCAGACAAAGTTATTTCTGACTGTTTTTTCCCAGAAGAAGAAAAACTGCAGTTCGAGCAGGTCTGCTTTCAATGGAGCCTCAGGTGACTCTCAGGAAGGGAGTGAGGATTTCAGCCAGCAGAAGGAAGCGCGAGAACAGCCTGGGAGCATCAGACCCCACCAGTGCCCCAGCTCTGGCATCCAGGCTTCCTGAGTTCCGCAGGTACAGTCATTTCCAGGGTTTCAATTTGTGTCATTTACCCCCACATCCACTTACAAACACTGCTGTGTTCATTAAATCTAAGCTTAGTAGCAATTTTACTGAAACCCACCTAGGATTTACTGATTAGCAATAGGTGGGACTAACCAATCTCCTGCCATGAGCACAGCTAACCCCAAGGAGCCCACCCCATGTCGAAGGGCTTGAGCGCCTCGCACTGCTACAGGGCTGAGTATGAGATCACCTCCCTCCGGGCCACTCCTGAGATGCACTTGGGGCTGGGTGGGAGCTGGCTCCCACCCAGAGTTATAGATTTTCTAGGGCTACAGGAATGCTCATGGAGTGGTGCAATCGCTGTCCCTGGAAGTGTTCCAGAACCGTGTGGATGTGGCACAGAGGGACATGGTCACTGGTCATGGTGGGCATGGGATGGTGGGTAGTTGGACTGGGTGATCTCAGTGGTCTCTTCCAATCTCAGTGATTCTACGATTCTATGAACGTGGTCACCTAGGGAGCAGCATGATTCAGCTGGTGTAAATGAGCAGCACCAAGTCTGGGTCCCACTAACTCTTCCTGAGCCAGAAGAGATTTGTCCTGCTACTCTGAGAGTGCTCACCTAAGCAAAACTGCTTCTTTCAAGGTGATGATGTCTCTTACTTAAAATGGGGATGGTCGCAGGCATAGAGATGCGGCACCTGAAATTTGGCACCTCAGTTTGTATTTATAGTTATTAGGAGAACTTCTCTGACTTCCAGCGCTGCTCAGCCCTCCTGGTTGCCATTCACTCCAAATGAGACAGGAAAAGGAGACAGGGAGTGGAGCAGTGCCGCTCGGTGAGTCTTGGAGTATTGCTCTTCAGCCCCTTTTCCCCAGACATAGAGCTCCTTTGGTCACAGGTCTCCTCACCTCACCTTCCCCTCTCAAAGCACCCCTACGGGTGCCACTGCCCTCGCCCTGCGTGGCCCCACTTCCTCACCTCCACGCTCCGTCCTTAATTTTCTCTCCGTAAGGCTTTGACCCCGGCATGCGTGTGCATAACCGAACGCTGTGTGTAGGGGAGGGTGACCACAGCCGCTGCGCGCTGTGCATCCCGAGCACCGCTGACTTGCGGCGCGAGCGGCCGCCAGAGGGCACCCGCTCACCGCTGCGCCTCCTCACGGCACGGCATGGCACGGCTCGGCCCTGCTTGGCTCGGCTCCCGCAGGTGAGTGTACCACAAGTAGCGTAGTGAGCAGGGAGCGAAGGACTTACGGAACCCTGCTGTGTAACGGCAGGGAAGTGGCATCGCCAAGTTGGTCGTGGCCGAGGAGTTGTGCCCGGAGTTCTGCATCCTGGCTGGGCGCTCGATGATGGATTGAAGGCTGAGGATGAGAGAATATTCACATTTATCACTGTGAAAGAAGGCTTGGTTGAGATAAGGAGACCTCAATAAGTAAAGAACCATAAGGGATAGGACAAGAAGGAATGGTTTTAAACTAGAAGAGGGGAGATTTATGTTAGATGTTAGGTAGAAATTCTTTACTCAGAAAGCAATGAGGCACTGGCACAAGCTGCACAGAGAAATTGTGAGTGCCCCGTCCATGGCAGCTTTCAAGGCCAAGTTTGATGAGGCCCTGGGCAGCCTGAGCTGCTGGGTGGCAGCCTTGCCCATGGCAGGGGGTTGGAATCAGGTGGGCTTTGAAATCATCTCAACCCAAGTCGTTCTATGGTTCTGTGATTCTATGCCTTGCACCAGCAGGGCAGCACCCAGCAGATCCCTGTGCAGTGGTGACTTCACAAAGTTGTACTGACTGTGCTTTCAGCAATGGCAGCAGAGGAATACAGAGAGCACAGGGATATTGGCAGAGACATATTCAAAGATCTCGATTAAAAAATAAAATAGTTGGTACTGGCGGTAAAGCAAAAATAAGCAGAACATTCATTCAGCAGCCAAATAAGGACCTCGCTGGTGCTTTTCTCTGGAAGAAGTCAAAGATCTTCAGGCACCAAATTCTGACCACAGGGCTCACCTTTGGTTGCAGGAAACAGCACTGTGTCCGTGCAGAGGATTTTAAAAAGCTTCAGCTGGGTGGGTACTGGGCAAAAATGGCTTTGAGACATCCAGTGTGGGAACCATCGGCTGTGGGATTCCTGACAGATCAGTGGAGACACAGAGTGCAGGATCTGGCTGTGAACATACACAGAGGTCCCTCCATCCATCCCAGTCACCCTGCTTTGGAACAAAGCTTAAAGTCCTCTGGCTTCTTACACCCATTGTTCCCCATTGCCCCTGGCTGTGGCTGTGAGGACAAAGCATATCGTTCCTCAGGAGTCATTTTCCAGATCTTCTACAAGAGATGTCACTTCCATCAAGAGACACTCTAAGGTTTCTGTGTGTAGGCATGGAGAAGCCACTGATTTGTTGTGTACGTAGTGTCCAGTAAGCAATCTCTAAGAAGTGAAGAGTGCACAGTTTACAACACAAGCAATGTTTGGCTCCTATCATTATGTTTTATTGCTCCCAAACCAACTGTGTCATTTATGAGCTTGCTTCACTACAAGCAGAGGTCACAGGGAAAGGATCTGTTTTTTAAGAGATGCTAATGGGGTGTGTGTCTCCTTGCCCCTGACTGCAGGCAGATGGGGTCACATTGCAACACACACCACAGCTTTAAAACTCAGCTTTCCCTGGCTGCCTTCTTTCTCCCCTTTCTTCTTCCTCCTTTCCTTTATTCTCTCCCATCCTCCTGATTTTACATAGGAGCAGGGTTAGCTATGGTCCTGACAGATCTATGCTGAGCCCTCTGTCACTGCGCCCACCCACCTCCTTGTCTAGAGCACTGCATTTACTCGGAGCTGCAAAGCAGTTCCTTATTACGGCCTTGGTCTTCATTTAGTAAGGGAGAATCCCCCGCAAAGGGCACAATAAGTACTTTTCTGTACTCATCACATATGATCTTGAATCTGTGGGTTTCCAGGTGAGTAAACACTGACTCGCAGGAAAATCTGTTTTAGCTTTCTGGGGAATCTTGCCATCGGAAAATCTGCAGTCAGAAAACTTGGTGGAACATGTAGAAGTGCTGCTGGCTGCTGAACCCATGTGTTGTGTGAAGGGGGACAGTACAGGGTGAGGAGACCCTGAAACTCCTCCGAGCAGCAAATGCACTGCTGCTGCCATCCTGCAGAGGAGACCCGTGATCATGCTGAGTATCCCAACAAGGAGCAAAGCGAATGTGATGTGGTTTTTACACCCCCAGGGACATGCAATCATAAACTCTCATCTGATGCTAATTGATGCTAATGAAGAGGCTCCAGCAGGCTTTTGAGCAGCCCCTCAGGTAAGGAGAAATCACATCATGCGATCATGCTGCTGCTAACAACCAGAAGGATGGTGTTATGGGTTCATCAGTCGCAGCAGCAGCTCAGCCTTTGGAACAAAGTTTTAGGAGCACTCATCTGCTCACTGCTCAGACAGCCTGGTGTCTCTGTGGGACAGCACAACACAACGCACAGCGCTGGAGGCCTGGATGTGCAGACCCTCACTAGACTCTATTGCCCTCCCAGAATGCAGAGTTTCATACATTTGGTAGCTCCACAGCACTCTGTGAATGAGAACACAGAGGGAGAGAGGCTGAATGGAGCTTGAGTGGAGCGAGCCCTTCCCCTGAGCTTCTCAGAGAGGATGTGCTGCTCTGTGGAGATTGGAGCAGAAGCAGAGAAAAGTGGGGCCAGGTCCATCACAACGAAGATGATACAAAGAAGAACAAAAGACAATATTAATTTTTCCTGAAAGAATGAGCCCAGTGACTGCAGGCTGGCAACCTTCAGCTCAGTTTCAGGGAAAGTAAAGGAAAGCCTGTGTGGGATTCAGCTGAGAAAGAGTGAAGGAAAAGAATATGATTAATGCCACTGACACAGTTTTATGGTAACTACAAGCAAACTTGTCAAACGTGATTTTCTGCTTTTATATTTGGTTGACAAAGGTAATTGCAGAGTGATAATGTGCATGAAACTCTGTTAGCATGTAAGTAGTGTGCTGCATTTTGATTTTAAAGCTAAACACTGCCATATCAGTACTCCCACAAGAGGCCAACTGACAGACCTCAAAGAGCCAGCCAGGAGCCCAAGAGAGAATCAGGGAGATTAGGACTACATATTAGGAAGCTGTTTAATCTATTGATGTAACAATTTAATCTATGATCTAAGGAATCACTATTGATAACAGCGGGGCTGGCAGCGACTAGAAGGACAGGAGACAGTCCCAATGACAGTCATGCAGTGATCTGGCATGCCTGATAGCAGGGGATTGCTTCATTTTGGAAAGACAAAAGCTGCAAGTGGGAAGTTTTAGCTTCGTGGATGGCACTGGCAAGTCTGAATCATCCAAGAACTTGGAGGCGATTTGGAGAAATTAATTATTATGGATTCTGAGGGTGCAGAGGACCTGTCCTGGTCATGGAGGCAAGCAGCAGAGGCTCTCCTGGACACTACACATCCAGGAGCAGAGCTCTCCCGGGTCTATTTCACCTGCTAGGTGGCTGGCCAGCATTTCTGCTTGGAGCAAGACCGCTCTCTTTCTGCAAGCTGATACCTGCTCCCTGCCAGCAGCCTGGCACAGGCAGCAGCTGGGCAGCGTTGCCTGGGTGCGGTTCGGGTCAGATGACAGCATTCATCTCAGGTTCACCAGATTTTTGTTGCTCTCCTTGTTAGGGCTGTTAGTTGCTGTTGCTGTTCTTATCTGGGAATAATGAGTTCTCACATTTGTGTGTCACTGCTGAGGAGAGAAAGCACGGGCTGGTGAGGCAGCCTGCACGGTCAGTCATCTCACATCTATGCCAGCCATGTACTCTGCTCCTTCCATGTAGTCTTCTCTACGTCGGCTGAGGCCAGTGCTCAAAATAAGAATAGATGCTACTGGTATGTTTTTTTTTCCCCTAATGCCTGGGCTACATTTGCACTGTGCAGCCTCCAGGTAAAGTACATTTTGGTACTGTTTTCTAAGTTTGAAAGCAGCCCCCAGGTGACAAATTTTCTTTTTCAGTAGTAGCTTCTGCTGTACACCATAATGGTAGTGTACTAGCAGCTGATCTAGGAGACTCGAGAACAATTTGAAAACTAAAAGATGATTTTCATCAGTAAAAGGAAAGCTGAAAACAAACAAGGAACAAAAAAAATACTTTTACATTGGTTTTACTATAAAACATTAATGTTTTATAGCTTCTACTGAACACAGACAAACCTGGTCAAGGTCGAGGTCAAAACCCATGTCTCTTGAAATGGCTGATTTTTTCTGGCCCTTCCTATCTCTGCTGTTCATGCATTCCTCTTGGTTCAGCTGAGGTTTTCAGCAGTTCAGGGCCTTCTGTATTCTTCCTGGACTTAGGAGAAGTTAACACTTGCCTGCCTGAAAGTACATGGGCAGATGTTCTCCACTATGCCTCTTCAACAGCTTCAACAGAAGCAGTGTTGGTATGTTCTCACTGTTTTCCTCCTATTTGCTTCTTTCTAGTGCTCCTCTGGAGAGGCAAGTGGGCAGGAAAATAGCCAGCAGAGAAACTGAGACATTGCTGAAGTTTGTAGAAATAACTTGTTTTCTCCACCATTTTTCATACGGAGGTTTATCCTACTACTTTTGTCAAACCACCCTAAACTGTCTGTGAATGCCTGCTGCAGAAAAACTCTCAGGGATCCCACTGCATGTTCCATGCATGTTCAGAGGTTGCACCTTACAGAAATAGACATGTGGCCCAAAGGCCTGGATCTCCCAGGCTCACAGCGAGCAGTGCCATAGCCATGTCCCAAGGCTTAGGACCAGGCCCTGGTGCCAGACCCACCAAATGTGCACAGAGTAGTTCCACACTGGTGTAAGTACGCCATAACATCTGTGCATCCTCAGAACTGTCTTGTCATGTCGCGCATGTGTACGCAAACAACCCCCCTTGCAGTTGTCACAGAATCATGGAATCATAGAATGGCCTGGGTTGAAAAGGACCACAATGATCATCGAGTTTCAACCCCCTGCTATGTGCAGGGTCGCCAACCACCAGACCAGGCTTCTTAGACAACATCCAGCTTGGCCTTGAATGCCTGCAGGGATGGGGCATCCACAGCCTCCTTGGACAACCTGTTCCAGTGATGTCGTCATGTTTATCCTCCTTGGTGTGCACACTGTGTAAACGATTACTCTGATACCATTCCACCAAATTTGAAGGGATTGCCTTTTGAATCATGCTGATGAGACACCCTTCTGCCCTTCAGTTAGCCGCCCCAATCACAGCTGCCTTTCAGGCCATGAAATCAGCGTGAGTGCCAGAAGCCCTAAATTCTGGAGGTGGGACTCAATGGGCTCTGGGGAGCCACACAGCTCTCTTGCAGTGTGCCCAGAGCTACCTGAGCTTAACCTCCTAAAACTCCAAAAGTTTACCTTCAGCTCTGACTGCCTCTAATTTATTTTCTAGCTGTTGCAGTTTGTTTGCTCTCTATCTTCCCTCTACACCATTTTCCATCTTGTTCCATCTTCTTTCGTTTTCCTCACTGTTGCTTGCTTTTTAGCTGCACATTACAACAAAGTGTGTATTTTTTTTCCAAAGTATTTCTGCATGAGACCTTGCCAGAGCTCCGGCTGTGGTGAAAGGAAAGATACCAAAAATATATCAAGAGGTGCACTGTTGGGAAATTAAGAAACAAGTACGTCCTGCATGAGCCAAACAATGCGGTGTTTGATTAGCCATGTGCAGCTGAGAGAATCGCTTTCAAAGGGTTCGTCCACCTGCAGTGTTTAGGAGGTGAGCTTCAGGCTAAGCTACCTGCCAGGAGTCCTCCCCACCCTTCCCCTTCTCTCTGCAGGGTGGAGGCAAGGACGTTAAAGCTGAGGCCAGGAGACTGGATGCAATTTTTTTATTGAGAGAAGGAATGACAAAATGGAAAGGGAGAAGAGGGATGGAAAAGATTAATAATTGTTTCCTTGGCAACCAAAAGCCTCACGCAGGAATCCCTGACAGAAATCTTGGAGGAAGCGGGGTGAGGTGATCACCATGGTCCCTGCTGCCTGCAGACTGTTGCGGGCTGAGTTTACACATCCCAGCGTGGTGCTGCATAAAGAGACGGAGTTAGTGCTGAATGGGAACCAGAAGCTGAATAGCTGTAAGAAACCCTCGGGAAGAAGAGAAGCACCATCGCCTCCCTTTTATAAAATGCAGCCTTTTTTATAATGCGAAAGATGAGAAGATTGAACAACTTGGCCGAGATTATTAAAACGCCTTGTGCAAAACAAAGGACGGGTGTGCCACCAGCCCCTGCCATCCCTGACACAGAACATAGCCTCCCAGCTGAGGGTGAGCCAAAGGTGCATAGGGGATTAGCAGAGAGCAGGCAGAGTGGTGGCTGCACACCGTGCCATTTGCCCAGCGCATTTCCCTGCTCTGCGGGTGCTGCTGGCACAGAAGGGTCTCCATCCTGTGCTGTGCTGCAGCAGCAGCGTGTCGCCATCAGGGGATTGAAATGTAAGAATTGGGGCAGAGGGATGAATATTAATGAAAGAGAGATTGACTAACTTCACGCTATTAAAAGATTTCTAGTCCCAGAGAGTAGGTGGAGCCTTTTAAAAAATGTATAATGAACTATAATGATGAGAGATAACTTTCAGGGCATTAAGAATGTGGATTTTGATCCCTTCTAATTTTCTGTTTATACAGTGCTTTGCAAGCATAAAATGGAAATATGCCTCCATTTGAGCATTTTCCTTTTTTCTTCTCTATGTCTCACACACCACTATTTGTCAGCGCAGCGTTTCACAGCTACATGTTCTGGTAAGCTACTTGGCAGTGGGCAACTAGTATTGATTTTTGCTCCAAAAATAGGGCATCAAATGCTTGTCTATGTATAAATGCGTATGTGCTTATATATATATATATATATATAAACATGGGTATTGCCAAGTTATAAAAGACACATGAAGGTTAAATCAGAATTGTAATTAGTAACCTTTCCAATTTCGACACAAACTTTTGTGACACCTGTGCATTCAGTGCATAAGTGCTGGAGAGCACACTGTACTGTGCCTTGCTGTGAAAGGTACCCCAGATACAACGCTGATGCATTACGTTACAGAGACTGGAGACCACAGATTTGGGGCAGCAGAATTTCCAGACAGTCATGTGAGAAGGAAGCACTGCAGCATTAAGGCAGCTAGTCCACTTATTGCTGTCTGATCACCGTGTTAAATAATTGCCAAGGCCTGCATCGCTATCACTTGCTTCTCAGAGCAGCTTAATGACAGGAAACCAACCCTGTGAGTGCTTCCCTGCACAAGGGAGCGGGCTGTTACATGTGTCTGATCCTCTGCGAGGAGCTGGCTGCTGTGGCAGTTCTGAGAAAACAAGAATGAAAGGCTCCTTAGAGAGCTGATACATATTTTTTACTCTTTGGTGCCTGTGATGGAGTAGGCTGGCATACAGCACATGCTGAAATTTATGTTCTTTGAGACTTTCTTCTGGGCTGACACTGTGTGCTCATGAGTGGAATACCGTGTCGGTGATGCATCTTTGTGGCCATGTGCTGGAGTGCTGCACAGCGTGCCAGCCAAAGTGAGGGGGAATAAAACTGCCTTGCTTGGTCATGTATTCCTTACAGGTAACTAGTAATGGGGTATATATTCTCTTCTGGAGAAGAGAAGGATCTGGGGAGTAATAGTGAAGGTAGTGACCTTTCAATGTCTACTGAAAGAGATAAGAAGAAAGCGAGAGAGTCTTTAGCAGTCTGTTGTAATAGGACAAAGGGAAATGGTCTCAAACTAAAGGAGGGGAGATTTAGATTGGATATAATAGTGAAGCACTAGAGCAGGTTGCCCAGAGAAGTGGCGGGTGCCCCATCCTTGGAGACAGTCAAGGTCAGGCTGGAGGGGCTGTGAGCACCCTGATGTAGGTGGGCACTCCTGTTCATTGCAGGGGAGTTGGGACTTTAAGGATCCCTTGCAGCTGAAGCCATTCTATGATTCTTTAATATACGTGCATGCATCTGGATGTGAGACCATAACTAGTACATAAACGATGACACGCAAAGTCAAAACCAGTGAGTTTGTTCTTTGTTGCTCCCTTACTTTATTTATTTATGCAATCTTGCTTGGTTGAATTTTCTTCCTCTTTCTCTGCTTAATTTTCACCCTGTTCAAATCCAAATTATCATGTCTTCTGCTCCTTCTTTTCGACAAAGGTCATTTGGAGATCTGAATAATGATGTCAGATTAAATGCGTAGTTATTATAATTTCACTGCTTGGAGAGGCAGCTACTCCTTTAGGGAAAAGGAAGGAAGGAAGGAAGGAAGGAAGGAAGGAAGGAAGGAAGGAAG